>NC_141825.1:25275106-25410106 GCF_982586985.1 Callionymus lyra | reverse complement strand
TAAATGTATGGATGTATAAATGTATGAATGTATAAATGTATAAATATATGAATGTATAAAGATGTATAAATGTATGAATGTTAAAATATATGGATGTATAAATATATAGATGTATAAATGTATGAACGATTAAATATATGTATGTATAAGTATATGGATGATTAAGTATATGGATGCATAGATATATAGATCTATATATATGTATATATATAGATATATATATATATCTATATATAGATATATATATATAGATGTATAGATTTATAGATGTATAGGTATATATATATGGTTATATAGATACATAGATATGTATATATATACTGTAGATGTATTGATGATGTGAATATATAAATGATCGTGTACGATTTGACTTGTCTCTGCAGGTGGGCATCGACTTCACGGCGTCTAACGGGGACCCCCGAGAGCCGTCCTCGCTGCACTACATCAACCCCCTCGGCAGCAACGAGTACCTCACCGCCATCCTAGCCGTGGGCCAGATCATCCAGGACTACGACACGTGAGTCCGCCGAGCCTCCAGGCTCTTTTTCCCAGTCCTGCACCGGATTGTATTTATTTGTCACGTACGAAATGGCTTTGTGTAGGTGTGTGTGTCCTCACACGTGTCTTTGTGCGACACTTCACTAACGTTCTAATCTGTTGTCATGGTTTCCTTCTCAGTGACAAAATGTTTCCTGCGCTCGGATTCGGAGCTCAACTCCCACCAGACTGGAGGGTATGTGTGTGTGATATATTCATGTGTGTAATGATAACATGACACACACACACACACGCACCAGATCTCTGAGCTTTAAACATGCATATTCACATGATTGCACAACTGTCAACCTGTCTGGGTTGCCATGGCGATGAGCTGTTGAGGAGGACAAAGGGGAGGACGACAGGGCGAGAAATGAAAAGAGAGTTTTTTAATACTTCCTGACGTCAGAGGCCGCAACACAAAACTCTCCCTTCACATGTTTTACATCTGATATGAAGCCACGTTTAATATCTTTAACGCTCCAGTTTTATGCATTTTCACTTCCAAATATTTTATTTCTGTTCCGTCAACTGTGAGAAAATATAAATCAACATCTTCAATCGATCAGATCTAAATATTTACCAAAAACTCTCTTATTTCTTTATTTATATCTTGCTTTTGAAGATATTGTGTCTATATTTCAGTCTCAAACGATTAACAATTTCTAATTTCCCGAAGGAGACCTTCGGAGGGATTAATAAAGTGTATCATCTACTGTGGGTACGGAAGTAATCAAAACCCCCTTCGATTTTTCACTCTTGGTTTCATTGCAGCCATTCGCTGGAATCATTTAAGTTCATTGTTTCCTTATTAATGTACACTCTTCTATCTTGACAGAAAAAAAACAGAAATTAAGAAATGTTCGGAAATTTCTCAAAAAAGGAAAACTAGAATATCACATGGTCATAAGTACTCAGACCACATTGTTATTTTAGCTGTGTGTGCTTAGGGTCATTGTCTTGTTGGAAGAAGGTGAACCTTCGGCCCAGTCTGAGGTCCTGAGCACTCTGTACGTGGCCGCCTTCATCTGTCCTTCAATTGCTAGCAGTCCTGTCTCTTCAGCTGAAAAACACCCCCATAGCATGATGCTGCCACCACCATGCTGCACAGACTTCACCTCAGGGATCTGATGTCTTCATTCAATAAGATGGTGGAAACTGACAGATCTGATTACATTTTGAAACTGGTAACAACAAATAAGAAAAAAATCGAAAGTTTAGTTAAGTAGACATATAGATATAGATAAATTCTCTCTCGTGTCTCCAATGCGTTGTTGAGATTTCTCACTGACAAAATTAAATTGAAGAGAAAATCTCCCCCCCTTCTGTGTGGAACCCCTGCCTTCACTGAGCCTGTCTCTACCTTGTCGCTACCTCTACTTCTTTAAGCCTGTATCTCTGGCTGATGTTTCAGCACTGGTGAACAAGATGAAACCCTCCTCTCGCCCGTCAGACGTCCTTCCTTGTAAGATCTTGGAGAAGGTGGTGTCTGAGCAGCTGTCATTGTTCCTGGATCAGAGCGACATTCATGAGAAGTTTCAGTCTGGCTTGCAGATCCAGATCCTGCTGAGAAGACTGAGGGATGAATTAGACTCTCCTCATACCTTTCAATCAAATGACTTCTTAGCGGATCTGTTGTGTGGAGTCCCTCAAGGTTCTGTTCTGGATCCTTTATTGTTTTTGCTGTACTTGATTCCCCTCGGTAAAATCATTCAGCGATTTCCTGATGTTTCTTATCACATTTTTGCTGATGACATCCAGCTCTACTGCTCTTTTGATCCAACTGAGCCCCAGAGGCTGAATTTGGTCAATTGTTGCTAGAAATCAAACAATGAGTGAAAACACTTTTCAGTTAAATGTGGACAAAACCAGAACTTTGGTGATTGCTCCTGATGATAAGATTCCAGGGTTGAGTCAGTACTTGAGTGACTTAGGTCAGTCTGTCAAACTGAGCCTGAGAAACCTGGGTGTTGTATTTGACAAAGACATGTTTCTAGTTCAACCCTGAAGAAAACTGACCACAAACTGTTTCAACTGAGAAAAATCTCTAAACTTAGTTAAATGATGTCACAACATGATCTGGATCTTATAATCCATGTGTTTTCGTCTTCTCGTCTGGACTATTGTAACAGTTTGTTTTGGTATCTAAACCAGAAGGATGTGTCTCGCCTGCAGTTTATACAAAACTCTGCAGCCAGAATTCTGAGCCGCTCTAGTAGAAGAACTCACATTTCTCCTTCAAACTCTTCACTGGCTGCCAGTTTCTTTCAGGATCATTTTAAAATTCTGGTTCTTACTTTCAGATCTATTCATGGTCAGACCTTCCATCAGTGATCTGATCCAGACTTACACCCCAGCTCGGGCTCTGAGGTCTGTGGATCAGAATCTACTGATGAACCATCAGTAGATTCTGAACTTCCGGACTAGAGGAGAGAAATCCTTCCAGACTGTTGCTCCTAAGCTTCTCTGTGTTTGATGATCTACTGACTCCTTCAAGAAACATCTGTGTTTGATGATCTACTGACTCCTTCAAGAAACATCTGTGTTTGATGATCTACTGACTCCTTCAAGAAACATCTGTGTTTGATGATCTACTGACTCCTTCAAAAAAACATCTGTGTTTGATGATCTACTGACTCCTTCAAGAAACATCTGTGTTTGATGATCTACTGACTCCTTCAAGAAACATCTGTGTTTGATGATCTACTGACTCCTTCAAGAAACATCTGTGTTTGATGATCTACTGACTCCTTCAAGAAACATCTGTGTTTGATGATCTACTGACTCCTTCAAGAAACATCTGTGTTTGATGATCTACTGACTCCTTCAAGAAACATCTGTGTTTGATGATCTACTGACTCCTTCAAGAAACATCTGTGTTTGATGATCTACTGACTCCTTCAAGAAACATCTGTGTTTGATGATCTACTGACTCCTTCAAGAAACATCTGTGTTTGATGATCTACTGACTCCTTCAAGAAACATCTCTGTGTTTGATGATCTACTGACTCGTTCAAGAAACATCTGTGTTTGATGATCTACTGACTCCTTCAAGAAACATCTCATATTTGAGCTTTTCCCTGATTTTCTGGGACTTCTGTGTTTGTCTTTATCTTTTAAAGTTTAGTTTTGTTTTTGATTGTTAAAGTTCTTTGTGACCCTGGTCTAGAAAGATTTTTACAAATGACTATTACTTACTTACTTACCATGCTTCACTGTTGGATAGTATTGTGCAGGTGATGAGCAGCGCCTGGTTTTCTCCACACAAACCTCTTAGAATTGAGGCCAAAGAGTTAAATGTTGGTCTCATTAGACCAGAGAATCTTATTTATCATAGTCTTACTCTAACTCTATGCAGGCTTTCATATGTCCTACACTGAGGAGAGTCATCGGGTCACTCTGACATGAAGACATGATTGTGTTAGTGATGTTACCGACTGTGTCGAGGCTTCGAAGCGTGTGTCGAGTAATCCAGGAAGATTTCATGAAGTGTGTATCGAGGTGTGTGTTGGTTACGTAGGTGGTGATGTAGTGATGACGGCCCGTCACGTGACCGGTTCGGTAATCGCTCGGGAACTTCCAAAGCTGGTGAAATTATTTTTAAAAACAGAAACAGACTGAAGCCAAGCACTGTTGAAAACTGCTTTTTTTTAATAAAAATGTAAAATATTTCAGAAAACATGTTAGTCAAGCACATTTTTTTTATTATCAGAATAATTTGCACAAAGATGCAATGCTCCCAATTGTCCACATGATGGCATAGTAGTGCAAATGAAGCCTCACGAGGCTTTGCTCCAAAGATGGACTACTCATCTGGGAGGCTTCGGTGCTTCATGAGGCTTCATCTCGTCATCACTAGTGATAGTTGACTTTCGGGAACTTTCTCCCATCTCCCCCTGCATCTCTGGAGCCACAGTGACCTTTGGTTTCTTCTCGACCTCTCCCACCGTTGCTCAGTTTGGTTGGACCTCCAGGTCTAGGAAGAGTTCTGGAGGTCACTGTGCTCTCAGGAACCTTGACTGCTGCAGATGTTCTTCCGTCACCTTGGCCAGATCTGTGCAACGATTCTGTCTCTGAGCTCTTCAGGCAGTTCCTTGGACCTCATGGTTCTGATTTGCTCTGACCTGCACTGTGAGCTGTGAGGTCTTATATAGACAGGTGTGTGTCAGGTGTTATATAGACAGGTGTGTGTCAGGTCTTATATAGACAGGTGTGTGTCAGGTGTTATATAGACAGGTGTGTGTCAGGTGTTATATAGACAAGTGTGTGTCAGGTCTTATATAGACAGGTGTGTGTCAGGTCTTATATAGACAGGTGTGTGTCAGGTCTTATATAGACAGGTGTGTGTCAGGTCTTATATAGACAGGTGTGTGTCAGGTCTTATATAGACAGGTGTGTGTCAGGTCTTATATAGACAGGTGTGTGTCAGGTGTTATATAGACAGGTGTGTGTCAGGTGTTATATAGACAGGTGTGTGTCAGGTCTTATATAGACAGGTGTGTGTCAGGTCTTATATAGACAGGTGTGTGTCAGGTCTTATATAGACAGGTGTGTGTCAGGTCTTATATAGACAGGTGTGTGTCAGGTCTTATATAGACAGGTGTGTGTCAGGTCTTATAAAGACAGGTGTGTGTCAGGTCTTATAAAGACAGGTGTGTGTCAGGTCTTAAATAGACAGGTGTGTGTCAGGTCTTATATAGACAGGTGTGTGTCAGGTCTTATATAGACAGGTGTGTGTCAGGTCTTATATAGACAGGTGTGTGTCAGGTCTTATATAGACAGGTGTGTGTCAGGTCTTATAAAGACAGGTGTGTGTCAGGTCTTATATAGACAGGTGTGTGTCAGGTCTTATATAGACAGGTGTGTCTCAGGTCTTATATAGACAGGTGTGTGTCAGGTCTTAAATAGACAGGTGTGTGTCAGGCCTTATAAAGACAGGTGTGTGTCAGGTCTTATATAGACAGGTGTGTGTCAGGTCTTATATAGACAGGTGTGTGTCAGGTCTTATATAGACAGGTGTGTCTCAGGTCTTATATAGACAGGTGTGTGTCAGGTCTTAAATAGACAGGTGTGTGTCAGGCCTTATAAAGACAGGTGTGTGTCAGGTCTTATATAGACAGGTGTGTGTCAGGTCTTATATAGACAGGTGTGTGTCAGGTCTTATATAGACAGGTGTGTGTCAGGTCTTATATAGACAGGTGTGTGTCAGGTCTTATATAGACAGGTGTGTGTCAGGTCTTAAATAGACAGGTGTGTGTCAGGTCTTATAAAGACAGGTGTGTGTCAGGTCTTATATAGACAGGTGTGTGTCAGGTCTTATATAGACAGGTGTGTGTCAGGTCTTATAAAGACAGGTGTGTGTCAGGTCTTATAAAGACAGGTGTGTGTCAGGTCTTATATAGACAGGTGTGTGTCAGGTCTTATATAGGCAGGTGTGTGTCAGGTCTTATATAGACAGGTGTGTGTCAGGTCTTATAAAGACAGGTGTGTGTCAGGTCTTATATAGACAGGTGTGTGTCAGGTCTTATATAGACAAGTGTGTGTCAGGTCTTATATAGACAGGTGTGTGTCAGGTCTTATATAGACAGGTGTGTGTCAGGTCTTATAAAGACAGGTGTGTGTCAGGTCTTATATAGACAGGTGTGTGTCAGGTCTTATATAGACAAGTGTGTGTCAGGTCTTATATAGACAGGTGTGTGTCAGGTCTTATATAGACAGGTGTGTGTCAGGTCTTATATAGACAAGTGTGTGTCAGGTCTTATATAGACAGGTGTGTGTCAGGTCTTATATAGACAGGTGTGTGTCAGGTCTTATATAGACATGTGTGTGTCAGGTCTTATATAGACAAGTGTGTGTCAGGTCTTATAAAGACAAGTGTGTGTCAGGTCTTATATAGACAAGTGTGTGTCAGGTCTTATAAAGACAAGTGTGTGTCAGGTCTTAAATAGACAGGTGTGTGTCAGGTCTTATATAGACAGGTGTTTGTCAGGTCTTATATAGACAGGTGTGTGTCAGGTCTTATATAGACAAGTGTGTGTCAGGTCTTATATAGACAAGTGTGTGTCAGGTCTTATATAGACAGGTGTGTGTCAGGTCTTATATAGACAGGTGTGTGTCAGGTCTTATATAGACAGGTGTGTGTCAGGTCTTATATAGACAGGTGTGTGTCAGGTCTTATATAGACAGGTGTGTGTTTCCTAATCCAGTCTAATCAGTGTAATTACACACAGCTTGACTCAGTGAAGGAGTAGAACCATAGACGTCTATACATAGACATCGACTGCCGTCCACTAGAGTGGTGTGTAAACAGGGCGGCCATCTTGGTACAGTGTCACTCGCTCTACAGTGCATCACGTCTATAGAGGAATGATGTGTTCACACTATCACTAAGCGTTCATTTGTCAAGATATTTTCACGGGGTTTGTTTGCTAGATAAACAGACAGACATAAATACAATTACTTGTCAACAACTTTGTGGTTGTTTTTCAGAACATTAATTTCAAACGGCAGCTTCTATGTCCAGGAACTATCCAAGGTCTAGATAGATAGATACTTTATTCATCTCACAGAGAAATTCACGTCTAGCCATAGTTGCTAAATTATCAGAAGCAATCTTTTATTATTATTTAAAACATCCAACTATATGTATCAGAGCTACATGTATGAAGATTTGAACAAACCAAACCGTTTGAAAAATCTCTCCAGAATTCATTGAATAATAGTATTTTAAGATAGAGAAGTACTAGAAGTATCTCCTTCACTGTAGTTGTTAATGCTGCCTCTGATGACACTGAACCAAGATGGCGGCACTTTAAACACGTCTGTCTATTATGTATACATGTCTATGAGTAGAACCTTCTCAAGGAGGATCACGTGAAACAGGACGACCAGGAGTTACATATGAGTGACAGCAAAGAGTCTGAATCCTTATGACCATGTGATATTTCAAAAAATTCTACATTTCTGTTTTTTTTCTGTCAATTAATGATAATGAGGAAAAAAATGAACTTAAATGATTAAAAATCAAAAGAGGTCTGTTTACTTTCCGTACCCACTTTAACTATCTGGATAAGAATCAATCTAGTTGTGCAGTTCACATCATTTAATGAAGCTTCATAAAACAGTGTCATGTTGTTCCGAGGCCAGTAGGTGGCGCCATCAGTTCAAAATGCTGTGATTTTTTATTTAAAGAGTTGTTCAAAATAGAGGATAATAATGCAGACGCCATCTAGTGGGCTCTGAAAATAATGACACTTCTTTATGAAGCTTCGTCAGACCTTTTTATTCAGATATTTATTAATAATACATGTGTGTTAAAAATCGTATTCACAGTAAATAATTGCATATTTCTAACGGTTACATTTTAATACATACGTGTTTTTTTAATCAAATGTAAAAGAAAAATCTGAAATGATAAAGAACATCATTATCAATTATCTGTTTTATGGAAATCTATGAAATCTATATTTTATAATCTAAGGTTTGCAGTTCATTTTCAGATTTTCACTCAATATCGAAGGTTTTTATTGAGATGTTTTTGCTCAGTAGATTTTTCTCCGTCTCTTCAGGTGTCTCATGAATTCGCCATCAACTTCGACCCGACGAACCCGTTCTGCTCAGGTGAGTCTCAGATGTCCCTGTTGAACGATGTCGCTGTGGTCCAGGTCCGAGTCTCTCGGGGAGTCGACCGGGTTTCACTTATGACGGAAAAGATCATGAACGTGTTGTGAGTTGAATCTGAACGAGTCGTTTTATGTGACTCGTCTGAGATTCAATCAAAGTAGATTCATTTGAATTTCTTGACGTATAAAGACATTTAAGACAAATTAAGGAACAGAGATTATTGATTATAAAAAAATCGAAATTGATATTTTCGATCAAAACAAAACATTTTAAATAAAAAAAACTAATATTTTAAATTTTTAAAAGGTTGTTTAATGAAATATATATATATATATATATATATATATTTAGGGTAAAAACAATCCATTAATACCTGCTTTTCTTTGATGAGAAACATTTTTGTTTGAATTTTATGCGTAGAATATTAAAGTCTTCACTAATAGTTGCTTCAATTGAAAACTTTGTGTTCAACTTATTTATTTTTACTGAATCAAAATGTTTTAAAGTGTTATTTTTAATAAAATATTTTGATTTAAGCTCATTTTTATTGATTAAACAAGAAACAAATCTTCTCCATTAGGTTCCGTCAGATTCTCAAATAAAACCTACTTTATCTTGTTCAAAATTGTTTTTTGGGAGTTTTTTCTCTTCACATTAACCAGTTAAATTGTCATAAAAAATAATTAGTTGGCCCTCAGCGCCAGAGATGACGCGTTCAAGTGCTGTTATGATTTCTGATGATGCTTGAATGTGATGTAAATGATGTCCCGGCGTGCAGGGGTGGAGGGCATCGCCCAGGCCTACTCCACGTGTCTCCCGCACCTTCGCTTCTATGGTCCCACCAACTTCGCTCCCATCATCAACCACGTCGCTCGCTTCGCTGCTCAGGCGCTGCAGCAGGAGAAGGCCGCGGTGCGTTCACTGACCTCATGACTTTCTGTGATACTTTCCATTAATGTCATCGTCATGTTGAGAGAGTGGTTTGAAAAAAACGTTTTTTAAACATACAATAGTTTGTGAAATAACGTGAACATCTCTTTGAACTAGTGGTTTGTATTGGCAAGAATCTGTTGACACCACAGGTATCACGATACAAGGTCAGAGTATATATAGTACACTAGTAACAACGATATAATTGTAGTACTGTCCAGTACTTGACTCTGGTGTTGTGATAGTGTAGTAACAAGGATATATGTGTAGTATTGTCCAGTACTTGACTCTGGTGTTGTGATAGTGTAGTAACAAGTATATATATGTGTAGTATTGTCCAGTACTTGACTCTGGTGTTGTGATAGTGTAGTAACAAGTATATATGTGTAGTATTGTCCAGTACTTGACTCTGGTGTTGTGATAGTGTAGTAACAAGTATATATGTGTAGTATTGTCCAGTACTTGACTCTGGTGTTGTGATAGTGTAGTAACAAGTATATATGTGTAGTATTGTCCAGTACTTGACTCTGGTGTTGTGATAGTGTAGTAACAAGGATATATGTGTAGTATTGTCCAGTACTTGACTCTGGTGTTGTAGTATTAACAGACCACATTACTCTTGACAAAGTCGTAACTGCTTTCATTTCTTTTCAAACCAAAATATGTTCAAACATCAGCTTTAAAAGCTGCTGGAGTCACTGTATCCTCTCGTACTCAGTAGTAACTGCTATCATTCGTTTTCAAACCAAAAAAAATCCAAACATCGGCTTTAAAAGTTATAATAATAATCTCTATTTATATAGCGCCTTTCTAGACCAGGGTCACAAAGCGCTTTGACAGCCATTCACACATACTGATGGGAGTAGGCTGCACCACGTGGCGCCGAATCTGCCATCAGGAGCAATCAGGGTGAAGTGTCTTCAGGGACACAACGACAAGCTTGTCTGGAGCTGGGATTGAACCTGCAACCTTTTGGGCTGCAGGCAACCACTCTACCATCTGAGCTATGACGGACTCACTGTATCCTCTTGTCCTCAGTCATCACTAGGATCTTAAAAACGTTAAACTTAAAAAGAACAAAAGGTTACTGACTGAAATACTACAACACCAGAGTCAAGTACTGGACAATACTACACATATATCCTTGTTACTACACTATCACAACACCAGAGTCAAGTACTGGACAATACTACACATATATCCTTGTTACTACACTATCACAACACCAGAGTCAAGTACTGGACAATACTACACATATATACTTGTTACTACACTATCACAACACCAGAGTCAAGTACTGGACAATACTACACATATATCCTTGTTACTACACTATCACAACACCAGAGTCAAGTACTGGACAATACTACACATATATACTTGTTACTACACTATCACAACACCAGAGTCAAGTACTGGACAATACTACACATATATACTTGTTACTACACTATCACAACACCAGAGTCAAGTACTCGACCATACTACACATATATACTTGTTACTACACTATCACAACAGCAGAGTCAAGTACTGGACAATACTACACATATATCCTTGTGACTACACTATCACAACACCAGAGTCAAGTACTGGACAATACTACACATATATCCTTGTTACTACACTATCACAACACCAGAGTCAAGTACTGGACAATACTACACATATATACTTGTTACTACACTATCACAACACTAGAGTCAAGTACTTGACAATACTACACATATATACTTGTTACTACACTATCACAACACTAGAGTCAAGTACTTGACAATACTACACATATATACTTGTGACTACACTATCACAACACCAGAGTCAAGTACTGGACAATACTACACATATATCCTTGTTACTACACTATCACAACACCAGAGTCAAGTACTGGACAATACTACACATATATACTTGTTACTACACTATCACAACACCAGAGTCAAGTACTGGACAATACTACACATATATACTTGTTACTACACTATCACTACAGCAGAGTCAAGTACTGGACAATACTACACATATATCCTTGTTACTACACTATCACAACACCAGAGTCAAGTACTGGACAATACTACACATATATACTTGTTACTACACTATCACAACACCAGAGTCAAGTACTGGACAATACTACACATATATCCTTGTTACTACACTATCACAACACCAGAGTCAAGTACTGGACAATACTACACATATATACTTGTTACTACACTATCACTACACCAGAGTCAAGTACTGGACAATACTACACATATATCCTTGTTACTACACTATCACAACACCAGAGTCAAGTACTGGACAATACTACACATATATACTTGTTACTACACTATCACAACACCAGAGTCAAGTACTGGACAATACTACACATATATCCTTGTTACTACACTATCACAACACCAGAGTCAAGTACTGGACAATACTACACATATATACTTGTTACTACACTATCACAACACCAGAGTCAAGTACTGGACAATACTACACATATATACTTGTTACTACACTATCACAACACCAGAGTCAAGTACTCGACCATACTACACATATATACTTGTTACTACACTATCACAACAGCAGAGTCAAGTACTGGACAATACTACACATATATACTTGTTACTACACTATCACAACACCAGAGTCAAGTACTGGACAATACTACACATATATACTTGTTACTACACTATCACTACAGCAGAGTCAAGTACTGGAAGTACCAGAATCTTACTACCCTGGTGAACGGTTCTAAACTCCTCTGCTCGTCCACAGCAGTACTTCACGCTGCTCATCATCACCGACGGCGTCATCAGCGACATGGACGAGACGCGCGACGCCACCGTCCAGGCCTCCAAGCTGCCGATGTCCATCATCATCGTCGGCGTCGGGAACGCAGACTTCGCCGCCATGGAGTTCCTGGACGGAGACGCCAGCGTGTTGCGGTCCAGCGAGGGCGAGGAGGCGGTCCGGGACATCGTCCAGTTCGTGCCCTTCAGGGACTTCCGGAACGTGAGTGCTGCAGGAAACTCTTCAGGGTTTAAGATCCTAAGATCTGGAGCGTCTCCCCCGCAGGCCCCCAAGGAGACCCTGGCCAAGTCGGTCCTGGCCGAGCTGCCCCAGCAGGTGACCCAGTACTTCAAACAGCGGAACCTTCCCCCCATCAACCCGGCGCCGGAGTGAGACCCCTAGTACTGGAGTCCGTGCGTGAACGCTCCCTTGCCGGGGACCCCTTAGGAGCAACGGGGTCGGCTCTCAGACTGTTGACGTCTTTGTGTTCAGGAATGACTTTGTCGGAAAACGTTCCATCCCACGCAGTCGATGTTGTGTTCTTGAGCGTGAGGCAAACACACGAGGGTATCTCACTTCTGCATGTGTGTGTGTGTGTGTGTGTGTGTGTGTCGTGCTCGGTGGAGTGTTAACAACTTTGTGGTGTTTCCCGCTCGAAGGAGCTCGGGCGGCGCTTCAGGTGAGCGCCCAGGTCACGTGACCAGCTGGAGATCAGCATCTCTCGGCGTGCGGACGAAGCGAGTGCATGATTTTTATGTTGTAAATAACCTTCGAAGCTCTGGTCCAATGGCGGCGGTTCGGGATTTATTCGACGTCGGCGACACTCGGCTTGTGTACTTTTTCCAAGTTGTGGTGCATCTTTGTGTCGCTTTTTTGGCTTCAATAAATTTGTCTCCGTGTCAACAGTTTGAACTTTACTAGAGAAGCTTTGTGTAAACGACAGGAAGCAGTTTTTCATTTGCAACGACCATAGTTTGTGTAGCGTGTACTTCATCGTATTGTGGCGAGAAAACGTCACGCATGTAGATCGTCTCACCGCCTCAAGTACGGTCAATTGTATCGGAACTTCAAACGTGTCATTGCGAGTGCCTTGACCCTCACTGACGGTGACCCTGAAGTCAACCTGAGAAGTTGCCATGGTGCTTTGCCGCCCAGCCGACCGACCACAACTGTAGGTCACTGCGATGTTTACGGAGTTCTTATAGAAGTAGTTTTTCTAGCATTTGTTGGACCGGGTGTTACTTTGTATTTTGTTTAAAATCTGAAACGTTATTAGTTGTTTAAGAAAAAACATAATACACTGCACAGATCTATTGCAATAGTATTTCCATGATACCATATTAGTATATTACCGCACTGTATCAATTAAAACTTTTACTTTTTGTTTTTATCATAGTTATTTTATATATGTTTTATATATTTCCATTAAGAATGTATAAAATAAGATGTTTCTATTTAAAATAACATGCAAATATTCACAGCGTTTTTGTATTGTAATTAAACTTCTGGCCGCAGTCACTACGTCCTCCACAGCTAAAGGAACAATGTTATCCCGCATGATGTAAGCTGAGGACGAGAGGATACAGTGACTGCAGCAGTTTTTAGAGCTGATGTTTGGACATATTTTGGTTTGAAAACAAATGAAAGCAGTTACGACTTCTTCGTAAGCTGAGGACGAGAGGATACAGTGGTGACTGAGGACAAGAGGATGCAGTGGTTACTGAGGATGAGAGGATACATTGACTTCAGCAGCTTTTAAAGCTGATGTTTGGACATGTTTTGGTTTGAAAACAAATGAAAGCAGTTACGACTTTTTTGTAAGCTGAGGACTAGAGGATACATTGACTCCAGCAGCTTTTAAAGCTGATGTTTGGACATACTTCGTCAAGAGTCATGTGGTCTGTAAATTCTGCAACACCAGAGTCAAGTACTCGACAATACTACACATATATACTTGTTACTACACTATCACAACACCAGAGTCAAGTACTCGACAATACTACACATATATACTTGTTACTACACTATCACAACACCAGAGTCAAGTACTGGACAATACTACACATATATACTTGTTACTACAGTATCACAACACCAGAGTCAAGTACTGGACAATACTACACATATATACTTGTTACTACACTATCACAACACCAGAGTCAAGTACTCGACAATACTACACATATATACTTGTTACTACACTATCACAACACCAGAGTCAAGTACTCGACAATACTACACATATATACTTGTTACTACACTATCACAACACCAGAGTCAAGTACTCGACAATACTACACATATATACTTGTTACTACACTATCACAACACCAGAGTCAAGTACTCGACAATACTACACATATATACTTGTTACTACACTATCACAACACCAGAGTCAAGTACTCGACAATACTACACATATATACTTGTTACTACACTATCACAACACCAGAGTCAAGTACTCGACAATACTACACATATATACTTGTTACTACACTATCACAACACCAGAGTCAAGTACTGGACAATACTACACATATATACTTGTTACTACACTATCACAACACCAGAGTCAAGTACTGGACAATACTATACATATATTCTTGTTACTACAGTATCACAACACCAAAGTCAAGTACTGGACAATACTACACATATATTCTTGTTACTACAGTATCACAACACCAGAGTCAAGTACTCGACAATACTACGCATATATACTTGTTACTACAGTATCACGATATATCGTATTGTGATACGCATCATATACTTAGATACTTGCCGATACACACCCCTAGTCACATCACACCTTCATTCCCAGTGTGTTTGACCGACAAAACTTTATCGACAGCCAGCATCAGCGACGCACACACACACACAAACACACACCGTCATGTGAGAATCTTTTATTCCCTCTTGACTGGACGTTGGACCAACAACCCCTGACACAGTAGCAGCGACGACGAGACTTCACAGATAAAAAGTCGAACCTAAAGTGGGACGGGTTCTGGGCCCCGGTGCGAGTCATGTGACACAGTGTAAGCAGTCTCTTCCGTGCTCCACAGCTGTCAATCACTGTTCCCTTCAGCCATAAGCACAGCTTGCAGTCGCTGTGGCTCGCGCTGGGAGGGGGGGGGGGGGAGTGTTTGAGGGGGGGTGGGAGGGAGCAGGAGGTCTTCGGGTCTCGTCTTAAACTGTAGGACATGTGGTTGGGAGAGGAAGGGAGCGTCACGTTGAGGTTACACAGCAAGTGGAGAAAGCAAAAATCATCAAGTGGTGCATTTACTAGGATCATTACGGTAGCGGGCCCTCTTGAGGTGTGTGTGTGTCTGAAGTGTGTGTTCATCTGTAGGCTTTAGTGTGTCGGGGGTACGGCAACATGATTGCGTCCACGCTACCTTCGCTGTCCGAGCTGCTCTCTGAGTCGCTGCTGCCCGAGTACGCCGACAGCCCCGGCAGCACGCCCACGCACACGGCGGCCGACGGCAGGTGGACCACGCCCTGGCTGGAGCTCAGGGGGGTGGTGCGGCTCCTGGGCGTCAGGCGGGGGACCTGGTTCGCCTCGTGGACCCCCGTGGCCGCGCCGGCGTCCTGCTCTGGACACGAGCACACGGAGAACGTCAGCTTCGACGCGACGGGCGTCGCCTCGGTCGCTGCTCACCTGCGGGTCCGGACGAGGCCGACAGGTCCGACTTCTGCCTCTTGCTGCCGTCGGACGACTGGGACGAGCTGAGGATCAACCGAGCGTCGGTGTCTTGTTGTCTTTGAAGTCATGTTCCGTAGTTTTCAGACCATAATGTCAACTTGATTATGAGACTCATTTTGTTTTGTGCCGTGAAGTAATTATGTGGAGGCTTTTGCAGTAATACTACCAACCTCCCAGTGCATCAGACCCATGCAAAGTAATACTACAAGGCCTCACTGAGTCATACTACGAAGCCTTGCAGAGTAATACTACGAAGCCTTGTGAGGAATACTACGAAGACTTGAGCTGTAATATTACAGAGACTTGAGCAGTAACACTATTGAACCTAGCGAAGCAATACTACGAAGCCTTGGAGAGTTTTACTCCCATCATCACTGTGCGTCAGAACCTTGCAAAGTAATACTACAAAGCCTTGTGGTGTCACAAAGCCTCACAAAGTAATACTATGAAGCCTTGTGGGGTAATACTACATAGCCCCACAGAGTAATACTACAAATCCTTGCAGAGTAATACTACGAAGACTACGAAGCCTTGTGGAGTAATACTTCAGTGCCTCTCGGAGTAATAATACGAAGCCTTGTAGAGTAATACTTCAGTGCCTCTCGGAGTAATAATACGAAGCCTTGTAGAGTAATACTACAGTGCCTCTCGGAGTAATACTACGAAGCCTTGTGAGGAATACTACGAAGACTTGAGCTGTAATATTACAGAGAATTGAGCAGTAATACTACAGAGACTTGAGCAGTAACACTATTGAACCTAGCGAAGCAATACTACGAAGCCTTGGAGAGTTTTACTCCCATCATCACTGTGCGTCAGAACCTTGCAAAGTAATACTACAAAGCCTTGTGGTGTCACAAAGCCTCACAAAGTAATACTATGAAGCCTTGTGGGGTAATACTACATAGCCCCACAGAGTAATACTACAAAGCCTTGCAGAGTAATACTACGAAGCCTTGTGGAGTAATACTTCAGTGCCTCTCGGAGTAATAATACGAAGCCTTGTAGAGTAATACTACAGTGCCTCTCGGAGTAATACAATGAAGCCTTGTGAGGAAGACTTGAGCTGTAATACTACAGAGAATTGAGCAGTAATACTACAGAGACTTGAGCAGTAACACTATTGAGCCTAGCGAAGCAATACTACAAAGCCTTGTAGAGTAATACTACAGTGCCTCTCGGAGTAATACTACGAAGCCTTGTGGAGTAATACTTCAGTGCCTCTCGGAGTAATACTACGAAGCCTTGTAGAGTAATACTACAGTGCCTCTTGGAGTAATACAACGAAGCGTTTAAGAGTAATACTACTGTGCCTCGCAGAGTAATACTACGAAGCCATGTGGAAGAATACTACAAAGACATGAGTATTAATACTACGGCGACTTGAGCAGTAACACCATTGAGCCGAGCGAAGCAATACTACGAAGCTTTGGAAAGTATTACTGCCAACATTACTGTGCGTCTGACGCTTGAAAAGTACCACTACAGGGGCCTCACTAAGTAATACTACCAAGCCTTACTGTGTGGTGAAGCCTTAAGGCGTAAATCTATGAAGCCTTGTGGTGCGTCTGAGCCTCATGAAGTAATACTTGGGAGTCTCGCAGAGTAATACTACGGTTGTTTACTGAAGTCGTACGAAGACATTTTAACAGAATATAAGCGCTTGATGCCACATTACATCTAATAAGTAAGAACAACCTGAATGATACACAAGGAGCACAATTTTTTGTCTTATAGTCTGAAAAATATGGTAAACATGACTTCATGGTTGTGTATACAGAGTGTGTCAGAGTGTGTACTCAGGTGCGTCACCTGCGTCTCTTCACCGCTCCTGCCAACAGGTGAGCCTGAGACAACAGGCTGCTCCTCTGCTCCGGGTGTTTGGGCGTCGCCGCCTTCTTCTCGGGCTCGGGGGCGCGACCGTCGGGGGTCACCTGTTTGACCATCGCGCTGTGAGGTCATCGTTAAGGTCAGAGAAACAGAGACGACTGATGAAGATTCCAGGGTTTTTACTTTTAATGACTGAGATCAATTAATGGAATGATATTAAAGACTGTTAAAGGTCGAGCAGCAGGAAACGTCTGCTTTCTAGTTTTTCTTTCAAATCACATTGTTTTTAATTATAGTTCTTTCGTAGTTTATATTTAAAGTTTGTATAAAATAATATAATAATATATAATAATATAATAATAATATAATTTTTTATTTTATGTTTTATATTCACAAATACAGTGCAAATATTCAGTGTTTGTTAATTTTTGTATCGCAATTAAACTTCAAGCCACTAGATGGCAGCAGTCACTACGTCCTCCGCAGTAAGAACATGAAAAGTTAAGTAAGTAAGAAGGAAATCCTGCGAGATCCCGGCAATGACTGAGGACGAGAGGATACAGAGGATGTTTGGACATATTTTGGTTTTAAAACAAATGAAAGCAGTTACGACTTCGTCAAGAGTCATGTGGTCTGTAAATACTACAATACTACACATATATCCTTGTTACTATACTAACACAACACCAGAGTCAAGTACTGGACAATACTACACATATATAGTTGTTACTACACTATCTCAACAACAGAGTCAAGTACTCAACAATACTACACATATATCCTTGTTACTACAGTATCACAACACCAGAGTCAAGTACTGGACAATACTACACATATATACTTGTTACTACACTATCACAACACCAGAGTCAAGTACTCGACAAAACTACACATATATCCTTGTTACTACACTAACACAACACCGGGGTCAAGTACTGGACAATACTACACATATATACTCGTTACTACACTATCACAACACCAGAGTCAAGTACTGGACAATACTACACATATATACTTGTTACTACACTATCACAACACCAGAGTCAAGTACTCCACAATACTACACATATATCCTTGTTACTACACTATCACAACACCAGAGTCAAGTATTGGACAATACTACACATATATACTTGTTACTACACTATCACAACACCAGAGTCAAGTCCTCGACAATACTACACATATATACTTGTTACTACACTATCACAACACCAGAGTCAAGTACTGGACAATACTACACATATATACTTGTTACTACACTATCACGATATATCGTATCGTTGACACTGTATCGTGATACATCACGAATCACCAGATTGTCGCCAACACACGACCTTATTACAATAATAGTTTTCGTGTCTCGATTATTATTGTCCGAAATATGTTTGATTCAGATTTTCTCTGAGTTCGTATATAATCTTCAAGATGCTTGTTTCGGTCAAGTTTAAAAAAAACACAATCAACCTGTAAACTAGTGAAAGTAAAACTCTCTAAGGGACCATAAGAACATGTTACTAGAGTCCGTCAGTGAAAAAGGTTCTAAAGAACGCTGGAGACCATGAGGTACCAGTCAGAGGGTCCAGCAGTCATGACAAGCACAGCGGGGGGTCCAAGGATATTCTGTACTCCAGCAGCTCTTTCTTCTCCTCGTCTCTGCGCTGCTTCTCCACCAGACTCTGTTGCCGGGAGACCTCGTCCAGGAAGCTGGTCTCGTCGTCGTCCAATCCTCTCACCATGTTCTCTGTCACCATGGAAACAAACGCACTCAACACATGGCACAGAAGCAGAACATTTCTTTCTCTCTCCAGCGACCTTCATCTTGAAACAAAAAAAGAGTTGTGATTGAAGAGCAGAGCCGGTGATTCACTTCCTCGCTGAAGCACGAGTTTGTCGAGCAGAAATGTCAGTGAAGAGAAAAGTGTTCTCGTCGTTTAAGATGGTGGAAGAGGAGAAGATGAAGAAGAGATGAGGAAGAGATGAAGAAGAGATGAGGAAGAGATGAGGAAGAGATGAAGAAGAGATGAGGAAGAGATGAGGAAGAGATGAAGAAGAGATGAAGAAGAGATGAAGAAGAGATGAAGAAGAGATGAAGAAGAGATGAGGAAGAGATGAAGAAGAGATGAAGAAGAGATGAAGAAGAGATGAAGAAGAGATGAGGAAGAGATGAAGAAGAGATGAGGAAGAGATGAAGAAGAGATGAAGAAGAGATGAGGAAGAGATGAGGAAGAGATGAGGAAGAGATGAGGAAGAGATGAGGAAGAGATGAAGAAGAGATGAAGAAGAGATGAGGAAGAGATGAGGAAGAGATGAAGAAGAGATGAGGAAGAGATGAAGAAGAGATGAGGAAGAGATTAGGAAGAGATGAAGAAGAGATGAGGAAGAGATGAAGAAGAGATGAAGAAGAGATGAGGAAGAGATGAAGAAGAGATGAAGAAGAGATGAAGAAGAGATGAAGAAGAGATGAAGAAGAGATGAAGAAGAGATGAGGAAGAGATGAGGAAGAGATGAAGAAGAGATGAGGAAGAGATGAGGAAGAGATGAAGAAGAGATGAGGAAGAGATGAAGAAGAGATGAAGAAGAGATGAGGAAGAGATGAGGAAGAGATGAGGAAGAGATGAAGAAGAGATGAAGAAGAGATGAAGAAGAGATGAGGAAGAGATGAGGAAGAGATGAAGAAGAGATGAAGAAGAGATGAAGAGAAGATGAGGAAGAGATGAAGAAGCGATGAGGAAGAGATGAAGAAGAGATGAGGAAGAGATGAAGAAGAGATAAAGAAGAGATAAAGAAGAGATGAAGAAGAGATGAAGAAGAGATGAGGAAGAGATGAGGAAGAGATGAGGAAGAGATGAAGAAGAGATGAAGAAGAGATGAGGAAGAGATGAGGAAGAGATAAAGAAGAGATGAAGAAGAGATGAAGAAGAGATGAGGAAGAGATGAGGAAGAGATAAGGAAGAGATGAAGAAGAGATGAAGAAGAGATGAGGAAGAGATGAAGAAGAGATGAAGAAGAGATGAGGAAGAGATGAAGAAGAGATGAAGAAGAGATGAGGAAGAGATAAGGAAGAGATGAAGAAGAGATGAGGAAGAGCGAGACCATGAATGATGTTCATCATGTCCAGACAGAAGTGACCTTGAGATGTTCTCAAGGCACAATGTTTGCAACTCACTGAATTTAAACTGCTCCTCAAACTCCTCTTGTTTCTTGTCTTTCTGCTCCTGCAGTCGTTCGTACAGAGACCGAGGATCATACTTTTCCTCTGGAGCATCTGTGGAGACAAGACACACACATGAAGACACACACACACATGCATGCACACAAAACACATGCATGTATACAAACACAAACACACAAAAACACATGCATGAATACAAACACACACACATACACATGCACACAAAAACACACGCATGTATACAAACACACACATCCACAAAAACACACATGCACACAAACACACAAAAACACACGCATGTATACAAACATACACATCCACACACATGTACACAAACACAAAACACACGCATGCACACAAACGCACACATACACACATGCATATGTATGCACACAAACAAACATGCATGTATACAAACAAACAAATCCACTCAAACACACACATCCATAATCACACACATGTCCACAAACACACACATCCACACAAACACACGCATGTACACAAACACACACACGCATGAACAAACACACATATACATACACAAACGCATACAAATGCTCAATCACACACAAACAAACATACAAGTGCATGCACACAAAAACATACGCACACATGTAAAAAAAAAAACAACACATACACGCACATTCATACCAGACACAAAGGGACACACACACACACATGCATGCATGCATACCGGCCACACCCATACACAATCAAGAACACATATACATTAATGCACACAAACACAATCATGCACACACATAATTATGCACACAAACACAATCATGCACACAAACACCCATACACAATCAAGAACACATATACATTTATGCACACAAACACAATCATGCACACACATAATTATGCATACAAACACAATCATGCACACAAACACCCATACACAATCAAGAACACATATACATTTATGCACACAAACACAATCATGCACACACATAATTATGCACACAAACACCCATACACAATCAAGAACACATATACATTTATGCACACAAACACAATCATGCACACACATAATTATGCACACAAACACAATCATGCAGACATATACATTTATGCATACAAACACAATCATGCACACATGCACAATCATGCACACAAAATTATGCACACAAACACAATCATCAATAAAGTGAGAGTTCACTCTTCATCACAATCCTGCTCCTTCACCTTTGGGGTCTTCTGGCTTCCGGACCTTCTCCCACTCCTCTTGTCTCTTCTTCCTCTTCTCATCGAGCTCCGACTCGGACACGAACTTCCTGCTGAGGTCGACCCCGGTGGACCCTCCCCCTTCCATGACAGCCCACCTGCACACAAGTTGACCTCACCTGAGCAGGTAACGACGAGTCAACTCCAGGTACTCTGGTTTCCTCCCATAACACTGTATGTATGATGGAGGTTGTGTTGAACACGTGTGTCTTTGTTTTGTTCTGTTGGCCTGTGTCGCTCTCTTGTGGCAGACTTTTGTCATGTTTACTCACAAGCGAACCTCAAAACAACAATAACTAACTCAGAAGGAAACTCATATGAAGCTTTAATGGCTTGAAAATTGTCAAATTATTTAAGATATTATGCAATAAACATGAGGGATTGGACACTGATTTAATGGAGTATGTCGACTAAGAAAATAAATAATATGGGAAAAAAGATTGGAATTCAAAGATAGCGTTTTTCTATATTGTTTACTATAAGTGTTGATTTAATTTCGCAAACATTTTATTGTTGGATTTTGTCGTGAAGCTACAAACCTGCAAAAAACGTTAGCTCAGACTAGCATTGCAGCTAAAGTGTTCAGGTTCCTGAACGCATCACCGGTATCTGCGTCCACCTCGAGACGGACGGTGAAGTCTGACGTGTTTATTTGAGGAGCAGATGTTTCAAATGTGCCATTAAATGTCCGAACTTACCAGCTTTACTCGACGATAACACAAATCAATGACGTGCGAGTGTGCGCCGGTGAAACTGGTCCGACCATGAACGCGCCGCCGCCAGATTAGTTCCTCAGTGGGAACGTGAAGGTTTAGCAGTTAGATTAACTTTGATTAACATCAATGATGTTGTTGTTAATCATTTGTATGTTTTTCGTTAAATAGCAGCAGTTAAAACACTGACACTCACAAAAGACACAAACTTGATTTATCGCTTGGTTCATATTATCATCTAAGAGTTCTGCTTTAAACTGTCTAAATTGATCCAACAACTTTCAACTTTAATCAAACAATGTTCATCTATAATCAAACAATTTAACTATAATAATAATCAAACAATTTAACTATAATCAAACAATTTAACTATAATCAAACAATTTAACTTTAATCAAACAATTCTCTTCTATAATCAAACAATTTTCAACTGTAATCAAACCATTTTCAACTATAATCAAACAATTTTAAAACTATAATCAAACAATTTTCAACTATAATCAAACAATTTTAAAACTATAATCAAACAATTTTCAACTATAATCAAACAATTTTCAACTATAATCAAACAATTTTAAACTATAATCAAACAATTTTCAACTATAATCAACAATTTTCAACTATAATCAAACAATTTTAAAACTATAATCAAACAATTTTAAAACTATAATCAAACTATTTTCAACTATAATCAACAATTTTCAACTATAATCAAACAATTTTAAAACTATAATCAAACAATTTTCAACTATAATCAAACAATTTTAAAACTATAATCAAACAATTTTCAAATATAATCAAACAATTTTAAAACTATAATCAAACTATTTTCAACTATAATCAACAATTTTCAACTATTATCAAACAATTTTCAACTATAATCAAACAATTTTCAACTATAATCAAACAATTTTAAAACTATAATCAAACAATTTTCAACTATAATCAAACAATTTTCAACTATAATCAAACGATTTTAAAACTATAATCAAACAATTTTCAACTTTTTCAACTATAATCAAACAATTTTCAACTATAATCAAACAATTTTCAACTGTAATCAAACAATTTTCAACTGTAATCAACTGTAATCAAACAATTTTCAACTGTAATCAAACAATTTTCAACTGTAATCAACTGTAATCAACAATTTTCAACTATTATCAAACAATTTTCAACTATAATCAAACAATTTTCAACTATAATCAAACAATTTTAAAACTATAATCAAACAATTTTCAACTATAATCAAACAATTTCAAAAATATAATCAAACAATTTTCAACTATAATCAAACAATTTTCAACTATAATCAAACAATTTTCAACTGTAATCAACTGTAATCAAACAATTTTCAACTATAATCAAACAATTTTCAACTATAATCAAACAATTTTCAACTGTAATCAACTGTAATCAAACAATTTTCAACTATAATCAAACAATTTTCAACTGTAATCAACTGTAATCAAACAATTTTCAACTGTAATCAAACATTTTTTTAACTACAATTGTCGAGTCCACCTCTTCTTCAGGTTCCAAAGGACACAAGGACAACACAAACGTTCCACTCAATCACTTTTATTTTTCTTTCCGCTTCTCAGTAATTAGGTTGTAAACCGTCTTCTCTCTCTGACTGACCAACATTAGTGCCAATGACTGAAGCAGCTGGTTTGCTGCTGCACTCTGGGAAGTGTGGTTCTTTGACACATTCTGAGGTTCAGCTGAACACCTCCCACTTGAGCTCCTGGTTTTCCAAACCCAGAGAGGTCACACATGCCTCTGCTTGTTTTTCAGTGGGAAGGAGAATGACGATGCGTCTGACGCGCTATGAAGAATTGTGGCTGGGATTTTGGTTTGAAGCCTCTTGGTTTTTCCACTGTTTTCTCTTGTAGGCCATTCTTTTCGGATTGCCTTTGTTATGTGAACAGGATAGGTGGGAAAAGTCTTCACAAGCACATCTCTTACGATGTCAGCATTAACACTGATCACTCTAGCCAGATTGTACTGCCCTCTCAAGGCGTTTTGGTCCGCCAACCAGACCACATCTCCAACAGCAACATTGCGCTCTTTGGTGTGCCATTTGTTTCTTATGAACAGATTAGGTCCAGCCAATTGGCTCCACTTCTTCCAGAAATGGCTTACTATGTTTAAGTCTCTTGTAAGGGTAGCCATCAAACTGGAAATCTACCGGGTCTCCCTTCGTATTGGCACGTCCTAAAAGCAAAGAATTTGGGGTGATGTACTCTACATAGTCTTCTCTGCTTTGAGTCTTTTGATCGGTCTCTCATTTGCAAGGTTGGCTGCCATAAAGGGAAAAGTTTGGAATTCCCCCCCATGTAAAAACACCGTCTCCACCAAGGTTGCTCAATGCCTGCTTAAATATCTTGACAGCTGCCTCTGCTGCACCATTCCTATGGGGAGAGTCTGCAGGATGGACCATTCTCCACTCCTCAACTGGCCCCTTCAGGAACTCTGGTGCCCCCTCTTGTTATGATTTCAGCTATGTTTAGATCTCCACTGATCCACCACCAGCCTTGCACTAGTCCAGCCTTCTGGATTTCTCCCACTCTATTTGCAAAGAAGGTTTTGTACCCATAACTGGCTCTTTGAATGGCTCCCAAGACCTGTCAAGTAGATGGAACCATCTCTCAATCTTCATTCGAACATGCTTTCCACATACTTTCTGAACCTGGTTGCGAAAACAGCACCACAGATCTCCGCTTTTACAGCTTCTCCCTTCTGGAGATCTTTTCCAACGCTCTTCTTCTTTCTTTTGGAAAAGTTAACTGAGGTTAACATGTAGAGCTTGTCTTCATCCACTTGGTAGGCGATTCCTAAGGCTTTGTTGTCCTCATCCTTCCTTTGATTCGGAAGAATTAAGGTTTTACCTTGTTTCCTTGTTTTCCCCGGTCTCCATTCCTTGCCTCCCACTTTGCCCTGACCAGACCCATGGTTTAAGGAAGAAACCTCCAGCTTTCAAGATTTTTTCAACATTTGCTGTGAAGTCTATTAAGGTCATTTTGGGACGTTAAGAGGTCATCCACGTAGCTGTCCTCTTCAATGTGTTCATCTTCCAAGTGAATAAAGTTGGGCAGGGGAGGGGGGCTGTTTCCCTCATAGCCAACTGAGCAATTCAACCAGCAGGTCTGTCCCCAATGTTGACTCTGGTAATTGCATATTCACTAATCTCTGAACCTCATCAGGACAGCTCTGATAGAGCAGGATGTGCTCCACCCACTATCTTCCCTAATGGACCCTTCAACAAGAAGAGGCCTCTGATGATTTTTACCCTCTGGGGTGCGAGTCTTCCCTCTAGGTGGCTAATAAGAAGTTCAACCACCTCTTCTGGCCTTTCAAGTTCTTTCAATTTGACTTCTGGGAAGAATTTTTTAACTTCTCTGGTTCAATTACTTGATGCACTCTGGCGATTTCATCCAAGCCGTAACAGACCATTTCATCAGCCCTCTCCGTTCCTTTCCGTGTCTTGACTCTGACTTTGAGGGGATACCTTTGTGTGTTCACCTCCATGGTCATTCAACCAACCCCAAGCGCAACTAAAGTTATCTTCTCATTTCTTAACCTCAGTCTTTCCGCAGCCTTATGGGTAATATAATTTGTATCTGAAGCCAGGTCGCTCAAAGTCCCAATCTTTTGACCTGCGTTTGCAGTGATTTGCATCAGCATCATGATGACAGGAAGTTCAGAGAGCCCATTTCTCTGCAGTAGCTCAGACTGGCCTGAAGCATTGAGTGTCACTGTTGTTTTATTAGTGTTGGTGAAAGCCTTTCTGCATCGATCCGCCATTTCTGGGGAGAGTTCTGACAGGATCTCCTCTTGTTCCTCCGTTACTTTGCTTTCACCTTTGCCGTCTTTTCCCCCCTTTTCTCTTCCCTTCTTTTGACTTCTCCTTTTGGGCAGAGGTATAGGTTTCCTAACTCTGTAATATCTGCTAGGGCTTTCTCCACTGACTGTATGAGGTCAATGACCTTTATTGGCTGGTTCCCCTTCACATGTGCCATCTTCTCCAGCCCTTCAAGGATTTCCACAGTGATGGTTAACTCATTGCCATATATGTTCTCCAGGACTCTGATAATGTCATTTGCAGTGGTGTAGGTTGAGGTCTGAGGTCTTTTGAGATTTTGTCATCTACACTCTCCAAG
The DNA here is from genome assembly GCF_982586985.1 of Callionymus lyra. Classification (NCBI taxonomy): domain Eukaryota; kingdom Metazoa; phylum Chordata; class Actinopteri; order Syngnathiformes; family Callionymidae; genus Callionymus; species Callionymus lyra. Next base: position 25,383,409 of record NC_141825.1, on the reverse strand, counting down.
AGTTGAATTGGTTGATCCGGATAGCTCTCCCTGCTTTTGCAGGCTTTCCCAGTCTTTCTTCCATCAGTGATATTCTCTCTTGCTTCCTTTGAAGATAGGCAGAGTAGTTGGCTTGATTCTCACTATTGGTGTGGATGTTGCCGGTTGGGGTGGTAGTTTCACTCCTGTGCCTTGCTCTTTGATTGCCCGTGCAGTGGCAAATTCAGCCTTTCTTAATTCAAGCCTGTAGCAGGATGCCCTTACCTCCTCAACTCTCCCATCTAATTCATCCTTTTGGTCCACAGGGATCCATCTCTCCCATGTTGACACTTTTGAGAGGGCATCTTTTATTCTCTTGTCCAAGAGAGTGAGGTGCACTTCTTAGCCCTCTACATTGGCACATTCCACAGGTACATCAGCTGTCTCATCATTCTGCTTCCAGGATTGCCACAAGAAGTTCACTTTTTCCATACCTTGACCATAGGTTTGTTTGAACAATGTCTCTTATTTCTGCCAACTTTGTTTTGCCTTCTGTTACAGATCTCTCAATGTCGGCCTCTTGCTGTTCATCAAGACATGCTTCCTTCTCCTCAGTCTTGATGTCAGCCTCCAGCCCAATCCTGTAGTCATCATTGGCATCGAGCATCTTTCTGAAACAGTCTGAAAGCTTAGGGAATTCACCCTTTACTTCGACTTGAAGCATGCTGCTTGCTCCTCTTGAAATGAAGTTGGCTTGTCTTGTGAAGCTGCTTTTTGCATAGGTACCCTCCTTTTTGAGCTGCTGGACCGACTTCCGCCATCTTGATTTCCTCTGTGTCAACAGCTTGTCTCTGGATCTGAAGCCATTCATCCTCAGGGCCAGGCTGCTCCGCGTGGTTTACAACTGGCAAGTTCACCTTTTGTTCAGGTTCCAAAGGACACAAGGACAACTCAAACGTTCCACTCACTTTTATTTTTCTTTCGGCTTCTCAGTAATTAGGTTGTAAACCTTTAAAGACAGATAAACAAAAACATTTTAACTATCCATTTAAATTAAACATTTTTAAATAATTTTAACTGAATTTAAACATTCTAAATTCATTTTAAATTAAGTTCATTTAAACATCTTAATCGAATATTTTAAATGAATTAATAAGCACTAAATCTAATTTCATGAATTTTTAGTAAAACTCTGATATTTAATTGTGTACTATTCTTTTGAATCTTTTACCTGTAATTTTCCAAACTCAAATGAAATGTTATTTTAGCAAACCCATTATTAACAAAATCAATATAGTGCTGCAATGTGTTCCTTAACTAATATTTAAACACACATTTAACCATCTCAAAATCATTTCAAACACAATGAAAGTAAATAAAACATTTCACATTGGTGTCTTTGGACTGAACCTTCTTTGACACCTTCTGAGGTTCAGCTGAACAACAATCAGACCATTTTGATTGACAGAATAGGATCTCATTGAGATCCATCTGGATTAACCAATGGGTGAAGCTCGGTTAGAGGGCGGATGTAAAACTCACAACAGCGACCTTTTACCCGTCTTTCTCTCTGGGCTCCACACTGACCCACCAAGAGTGAGTTTTGTACAAATGTGTGCAGAAGGAAGTGATCAGTGGACGAACCTGTTGTGACATGAATAGAATTCTATGAGCCACTGATTTGCTTCTTATTCATGTCACAGTGAAAAAACAGTTGTAAGAACCTTCACCTGAGCTCTACTTTGACTTGGAAGGTTTTCCCTTAAATGGATTTTAAATATGTTTAGGGTGGAGTGAAAGAACAAAACAAAGTCCAACCGCATTGCTCACCAACAAGGACAGAGAGTCGGTGGAAGCGTTTATCTGATGTTTACCTTTGACCGTGTTCACAGGTGAATCTGGGTAGTACCTGGATTGTGTTGAGCCTAATGTTTGTTTATACGTAAGATCTAGTTTCTATGCATTCGGAGGTGAAGCCGAACAAACCTTTGTTTTCTGAGTCAACACTGGAAGCTCAGATTCTCAGTCTCAAGCAAAGAAGAACCTGCAGTCAAGTCAAAGACCGGGGAACTAAAGTCTCGGGTCAGAACACAAGAGAACCTTAGATGATCGTTCCTAACTTCAGTTGAACCCACTCAAACCTTCGCTGCCATCACATCGTCCCAAACTGAGAAGAAAACCTGCCTGTCTATTTGTAAACTTACGGTAAAACTCTTTTATTACAAATAATAAACGATAATAACCTGCTGTTTGTTTTTATTATTAAAACTCAACCATCTCTATTCCCAGTAATTGATTAAAACATAATTGTTTTTATTTTGCAAATGGCTACAAATATTTAAAATAAATTGACATCACTTGTTGATTATATTATGGCAGTAAATGATTGTGTCTAAGACTCAAATTTTAGGATGAATTTAAAAAGTAACAGAATAGTAATACGTCAATAACAACAAATACTTTTAAATTATAATGTAAACAAACTGATCATGTTGACTTTGACTAATATCACTGAACATTTAGTCATTAACGGTGTCAGTGACATGTATTTATAATAATAATAATAATGATACAATAATAACGATAACAAGAATACTCATAAGAATGTCTAGATGTTTTGGACAGAAACAACGTTTACCTTTCAGGACCTTCCTTATCGTCCATTCTAAAAAAAAAAAATCGAATCAAAAATCGCTGGGAAAAAAGGGAAAAACTGACTAAAATATGGTGGAAAGCAATAATTGTCGAAGCTATTTTAAACTGTAACGTTAAACAGTGATTTATCTTGAGGCGTAGAGTAGAAAGTGTTTTATCTACGGACCAGGACCTGGGAGCGGATGAAAGGTTGCTGCAGAACTTTCACCCACTAACAGACTTTTCCTCCCTTCGTCCTCCTTCAGTCATCATGTGGGTCTCGCTGCTGCTGTTCGTCTGCGTCCTCTTAGTGGCTCTGCAGTTCCTGAGGAAGCGACCCAAGAACTTTCCACCGGGACCGACACCTCTGCCAATCCTCGGCAACATCCTGAACCTCAACCTCGAGAACCCCCTGAACGACTTCCAGAGGGTGAGCCTTGGACGGGGATAAACTCCAGAAAAAACAGTGATCCGATCATTTTTTTTTAGAGTCAAATACATTTTATTGGTTAGTGGTCATTTTATCAATATTTATTTGAGTTCATTAAAAGCTATAAAACAAACGCTCGTGTTGCCTTCAGGGACTTACGTAACATCTACTGTTGCCTCAGGTTGTGTTGAGGTGAACTTTGGGATGTTTTTCACTTTTTAAAAACGTTGGTCAATGAACCTTACACTTTAGTGTGTTTTATTTGTGACGTTCAGGGACAATTGGAAATTAAGTTTTGAGGCTCAATTTTAGACGTTCATCTCAGATCCCTCCAAACTATTTTTAACAATCGATTGTTTTTGGACTCTAGATTGCAGTAGTGTTCACCCAAACGAGTAACATTTTGTGAGTCACATTTACAATTAAAACAAAAAAAAACACAGGATCTCCAACTGATGAAGGATCGTTTCAAGATGTTTCGTGGATGACGTCATACGTGTTGTTGCACACCATGGGAACCGTTTCGATTTTCATCGACATTTAAAAATAACCTTTTTTTAACTTATACGTTTTAATTGAGAACATATCGAGTATATTAAAAAGACGGATTTTGTTAAGAATCTATTAAGAATGATCGTGTGTTTAATGAAAGACCTTCATCCACCAATAAAGTTTACTTTATTGACAAAAAAACAAACAATATATCAATGAATTCAATTCAATTTTATTAACGGATTCAATTCACAAAATAGTTGATCTGGAGACAAACTTTTAAATAACACTATACAAGAGAAAAACAAGTTCCAGAGAATCATATTTGCGAGAAAACGTTTCACTTTCAACAGGCAGAAACCTCAAGAAGAACCAGACTCGGATTAAAGGAGTTTGTTTTGGCTCATCCAGCCCATCCTTGATGATACGATTGTAGTTTTTTTCATCTGGCTTTATTGAAAAATACAGTTGCGTGTCATCAGCACAACGGTAAATAGGATAGGGCCAAGAACAGAACCTTGTGGGACACCATAACTCAACTTCGTGTGCGTCGACGATAATGTTTTCTGTCTGATGCTATGATTTAAACTAGTTTAAAGCAGTTCCATTTATACCTCTTTGTTTGTTAGTCTCTGTCTCTGTATCTCTGTTTTACGGAAATGATTTTTTTTACGTGTATTTCAAACATCTTTTAGTATTTTATTTATCCTACAGTTCAGCGCTTTGTGTGACGTAATTGTCCATAATGTTCGGTTTAAAATTGCTGCGCAATCTGTATGTGTTTTTGGCTCCCCCTGCTGTCGAGAAAGTGCAACAGAAATCATTGGAATCCTCTGAACTACTGTTGCCAAAGTCGGAGTCATTTTGTGGCAAATTCAAGAAGTTATTCTTATTAAATAACAAATTTTAGGGTCAATTGTCATCTTGTATTTCCTTGTCTGTTTATTCCTCAATACTTTCCCCAATGAAAAAAATATTATTATAAAATAAATGATGATATAATGTTGCTTCTTAAAAATGTCTCTGACTTCTTAAACTCCCAATAATTATGTTTGTTAATCCAACAATTTACATAAACTTCAAGCACAAAAGACGATCTCCAATAAAGCAGATCCTGCTCTTTTCTATCCATAATTAAACATGTTTAATATTGTACAATTTGACGCAGCTGAGAGAGAAGTATGGAGACGTCTACGCCCTCTACGTGGGATCCACTCCGATGCTCATCGTCAACGGGATGCGGGCCATCAAGGAGCTTCTGGTCACGAAGGGTACCGACTTCGCCGGGCGCCCCCAGGACCTTTACTCCAACATCGTCACGGAAAACATGGGTAGATTTTTGTTTGTTCATGATGGACCCGGCCTTCCTGCAGGTGGTCACGATGTCGTGTTCAGGGGTGATCCTGGCCGATTACGGATCCCGCTGGAAGGAACTTCGTCGCTTCGCCCTGATGACTCTGAGGAACTTCGGGATGGGGAAGCAGTCGATGGAGGAGAGGATCATGGGAGAGATCCAGTACATCGTGAGCGAGCTGGAGGCCAGCGTGGGTACGTGGTCGCGGGTTCCGCATCGTCTCTTCCGGCGACTCTTAGCGCTGCTCGTGTTTCAGGCAAGACCATGAGTCCTCAAGTCATCTTCCACAACGCCTCGTCCAACATCATCTGCCAGGTGCTGTTCGGCCGCCGCTACAACTACGACCACTACAACATCAGGACCATCGTCCGCTGCTTCACCGAGAACGCCAAGTTGGCCAATTCAGTGTGGTCGGTGGTGAGTCTGGAGTCTTTTTTCATTTCCTGCTGTGTATGTGTAGTACACGTGTGTGTACAAGTACTCGCTAAAATACTGGTCCAGGCAGAAAAACACATATTGAAAAGCAAATATTCTTTAAAAAGCAAGTTTGATTAAAAACAAAAGGATGTACAGTATATGATCCTTTTTAATATGCATTCAATATTATATTTCTTTATTTCATATGTATTAAATATTCTAATGCACTTCTTCATTCAATGTGTATCACAGAGTTTGATTTATTACTTTTATAATATGTATTCAATTATTATTTTTATTTATTTAATCTGTATTAGATATTGTAGTTATTTATTTCCTTAATATATGTTAAATACTTTATTGTATTATATAATATGTGTTGCATCCATCCATCCATCCATCTATTATCATCATACTTTGTGTTGAAAACATTTTCTTCACATGTTCACTTGTTTTTGTCGTGAGTTTCAACTTCTAAGATATTCAACTTCAAAGATCTTCAACTTCTAAGATCTTCTACTTCCAAGATCTTCTACTTCCAAGATCTTCTACTTCCAAGATCTTCTACTTCCAAGATCTTCAACAGTCTTTCACGTCATGAGATGTTTGTGTGTTTGCTTCACAGTTGTACGACAGTTTCCCCATCATCCGAGGTCTGCCGTTGCCGTTTGCCAAATCCTTCAAGAATGTTATCGTACGTGTCGAGAACCCTCGTTGTCGGACGCACGGGCGTGAACGTGTGAATGTCTTCCAGGAGTGCAACAGGATCACCAACTCGGTGGTGGAGGAGCTGAAGCAGAAGAGAGTTCCCGGAGACCCTCAACACTTCGTCGACTGCTACCTGGACGAGATGGACAAGGTGTCGACTCCTCCTCGCTCGTTCTTCTTCTGTGGTGTCTGAACCTGTCGTCCACAGAAAGGAGAAGAAACCACAGAGTTCTCAGAGAAACAGATGGTCATGTACTGTCTGGACCTTTACTTCGCCGGCACCGACACCACGTCCAACACGCTGCTGACCGGCTTCCTGTACCTGAGCACACACCCTGATATTCAAGGTGACACACACACACACCCTGATATTCAAGGTGACACACACACACACACCCTGATATTCAAGGTGACACACACACACACACCCTGATATTCAAGGTGACACACACACACACCCTGATATTCAAGGTGACACACACACACACACCCTGATATTCAAGGTGACACACACACACACACCCTGATATTCAAGGTGACACACACACACACACCCTGATATTCAAGGTGACACACACACACACACCCTCATATTCAAGGTAACACACACACCCTCATATTCAAGGTGACACACACACACCTCATATTCAAGGTGACACACACACTTCCTGCCTATCACGGTGTGGAACGGAGAAACCCAGGCGCAGAGGTAATTTGCAGAGACTTGGTTTAATTCAGTGGTGAAGGCAGAGGCGAGTCATACAGTCCAGGAATCGGCAACAGAAGGCAAAGCAGGGGTAAAGCAAACTTGGCGTCAAGGGGCAGAAACAGGTCGAAACTCACAACAGGCAGGAATGGAGTCTTGGTCGGTACAAAGGTAAGGAGACAGGGTAGGAAGCAGGAATACTCAACGGCAAGATACTACTTACTGTAAAACGGTGATGACAAGACAAGGACGTGACAGAGAGTGGAAGCTTAAGAACACAGGGGAGCAATCAGCAGCAGCTGGGGGCGGGGCTAACAAGACAAGGCTTAGAACAATTACTACTCAGACAGGGGGGAAGTAAGACTAGCACAGACACAGAAGGGAGCGGATTTCACAATAAAACCGGAAACAAAGGAGGAACATGTAGACTCATGACACTGCCCTGAATCCTGGACGACAATATCATGTTTATTGTTATTTGTAGTTTTGGAAACATTACTAACTATTTGAAGGAATTTAAATATAATTTAATACAATAAGTTGTATATTGAAGTGTGCGTATAAAAATCATATTATTTATTTTATTATTTTAATATGTTGTGTTTTTATTCATTATTATATATTTTTTTCTAATCTGTTTTTAGTTGTTGTTGTTTTATTTTTTTATAATAATATTAATTCAGAATGCAAAGGAAAAAAATAGTAATTTGAATAAATCTGAAGGTAAAAAAGAAATGAAAAATATGTAATATTTTTGGCAGATTCTTGCCAATACAAACCCTAATTATATATATATATATATACATATATGTATATATTATTAGGGTTTGTTAAAGTTAAGTCATTTACAAACAAAAACAAAGTTAAAGTTATGTTATTTTCAAAGCCGTCATATCATATTTCATTACAATGATTCATTACCTCATCAGTTTCATCCTTCATTCATCAATGAAGTCTGGAAACACAACATTCATCAACTGCTACAAACCGGGACATGGAAACGTTTAGCGAGTGCTCATGGGAAATGCAGTCTCCCGTCGGGCTCAACACTACCACTGTAGTCCACTGGTGTCGCTACAGTTCAACTCACATAGAGCTGCTTTAAAAGTTAAATGCTTGTGGTCACATGACTCTGGGGTGTGGTCAGAGCGCTGTCAGAAGGAGATCGACGAGGTCCTCGCGGGGAAGCCGGAGCCGTCGTTTGAAGACAGACACAACATGCCGTACATGCAGGTAAAGCTCTAGCTCGCGGTCAGATGTTGGGCTGTGTGGACAGTGACGTCTCCCCCCCTCCTCAGGCCACGATCCACGAGGTGCAGAGGGTCGCCAACACCGTCCCCCTCAGCGTCACCCACGCCGCCATCAGAGACACGGAGCTGTGCGGATACTCCATCCCCAAGGTCTGGTGTCGCCGACGACCACTCGTGTCGCACGTCCACAACTGACTTCCTGGCGCTCTCAGGGGACGGTGATCATCCCCAACATGGGCTCCGTGCTGAAGGAGGAGGGTCAGTGGAAGCACCCGGACCAGTTCAACCCCGACAACTTCCTCAACGGCGACGGAGAGTTTGTGAAGCCCGAAGCTTTTCTCCCGTTCTCAGCAGGTGATTATTGTTGACATCAGTGACCGGTTCACATTTAGAACGATCACACTTTTGTTCTTTGAAATGTTGTTTTTTAAGCACAGCAAGAAGGTTATTGGTTCCCTTCCAGGCCGAGCCAACTTGTGACCTTTCTGTGTGTAGTTAGTATGTTCTCCCCGTGTTGTGTGGGTTTACTCCGGACACTCCGGTTTCCTCCCACAGTCCAAAAACATACAGAGGTCGATTGAGAAATTGAGGGAAATTGTCCGTAGGTATGAGTGTGTGTGTGAATGGTTGTCTGTCTGTGTGTGTCCTGAGACAGACTGGCGTCCTGTCCAGGGTGTCCCCTGCCTCTCGCCCAGTAAAACTGGGAAGGACTCCAGTCTCCCCGCGACCCCACAAGGGATAAAGCGATAGAAAATGAATGAATGAATGTATATTTTTCAATGTTTTAAATTCAATATCAAAATGTTGGTCCATCACCAGACCAATCCAATCGAGCACCGAGCCACTCGCTCCATCTTTTAAAGTCACAACAAGCTAACCGTTAAACTACCTTCAATTAAAGCTAAAATCCAACCTAGGCCAACGCTTCTGCGTCGTCACGTGATCGTCAGCGCGTCGCACGATTGGCTGACGGTTGGAATAGCTCGGTGCTCTATTGGTAATGTCTGGAGGCTCCTTTGTACCAACATTTTTTTATCGAAAAAATGTAATACTCGACTCCGATGGGCAGCAAGTGTATGTCGTTTATAGTGAACCTTAAATTGATGTTACTTTATTCATGACATTTTCAAAATTCTGGTATATTTTCATGCAATATTATATTTTAAAACATTGTCAAAACCTCCTCAGTCACGACTCTGACGGGCAGAGAACGTACGTCACTTATATAATCATCAATATAATGTTAATAATTATAATAATTCCAGTTATTCATGAGGCGCCTTTCAAAACACACAAGTACCAGAAAGACATGAGTGGTTAAGTTACAAAAGTCCTAATAAATCCAAAAAAAATAATTAACCTTTGAATATACAAATGATTAAATTTAATGATTAAGTTAAAAACGAATTCAACTTCAATATAGAAGTTATTTAATTGGATTTTTCAAAAAAGAAAAGTCAATGCTTTAAAAAAAACAATTTCAATAACACGTAAAACGTTAAAATCCTCCTGACGTCTCAGTGACCTCGTCATCATGTGACCTCTGACCCCCCGTGTTGCAGGTCCGCGCATGTGTCTGGGCGAGGGTCTGGCTCGCATGGAGCTCTTCTTCATCACCGTCACTCTGCTGAGGAAGTTCAAGTTCTCGTGGCCCGAGGACGCCGGCGAGCCCGACTACACGCCGGTGTACGGCGTCACGCTCACGCCGCAGACGTACCGCCTGAAGGTGGAGTCGCGCTAGCGCCGGCACCCCCGTAACGCCGGCACGCTCGTAACGCCAGCACCCTCGTAACGCCGGCACCCTCGTAACGCCGGCACCCTCGTAACGCCGGCACCCTCGTAACGCCGGCACCCTCGTAACGCCGGCACCCCCGTAACGCCGGCACCCTTGTAACCATGTTGGCGTTTAAAAAATGTATCTTTGAGGTGAAACTTTTTGTTAGTAACGACATTTTAAGACGTCAAATAAACACAATTTTAAAAATCTTCTTTTTCTTTTTTTACTTCTGGGATCATTTGGTAAATTCAATCAATATTAATTTAATAATTATAGTATCTGAACATTTAGGAAAGAGTCCAGTGGACTCAGACTTCAGTGTTGCTGCTCCGTAAAGACTTATGTAAGACTTCAGGGTTAAAAAAACAAAACCGTTGCCACGGAGACAAGCTACCGCCGTTCTGTTTTCCTTAGAAGGAATTTGTGCTTTTTTCCGTCTGCGAAGAAACTTTTTTATCTCAACCCAGTGAAGTAATGGCTCACATCCTGCCTGGAATGTTTATTTGTGCAAGCGCTCTAACATTATGACCCCCTGGCAATGTTGTAAACGGCGCCCTCTAGCGGTACAATTCTACCTATTCAAGACATCCTGTCAAGCTATGAAGTTAAGGGTTTATTTTATTTATTTTTGCTGTGGATGGAGGAAGAAGTTTGATATTCAATGTAAGTCTTAGTAGTACTTTCTCTAGGTGTGGTGTCAGGGACTAGAGCAATACTTATATCGATGTAGACCTCACGTGAGTTCAAAGATCATGTATTAAAAATGCATTGCGCTTGTTTTTCCATTATTCATTACCAGTCTGTAAATATAACTATAAAAATAATATAACTATAACTACTCAAATTTGACATCAACTGTTAATTTTGTATCATTTTATGTTTCAGGCTCAGGTATGTTTGTGCCACCATACCTTTGGATGCCAAAGAAGTCGTAATAACAGAACTTTGGTCTTTCAAAGCAACAACATGAAGGATTTTAATACAAGCGCTTCTTGACCCATGAAGAGAAAGATTACAAATCACTATTACTTACTTACTATACTTGATAAAATGTACTTAACATACAACATCAACAGAAGAGGAAGTTCCTTTGTGACTGTTATGTTTAACGATGCTGAACTCCAGAGCAGACAGAGGCGATGTTCCAGAGAATACAAAAAGGGGTTTATTGAATGAAGGGGAAGCAGGTGGTGGAAGAGTAAGCCGGAGGGAGAGCGAGGTCGGCGAGCTGGAGTGAGGGATCCGAGTTACTGCAGGCAGAGGAACAAAAGTTAGATGAGGTCCAAAAAACAACAAGAGACTAGAGTACAAGAGCGAGGTAGCAAATACACTGAGCCAGTCACGTATAGTTACCACTAGTGATGGTTCGATGAGGCGTCATGAAACGTTTCAACACATAGCAACACTATTGATACTGTGTCGATACTGTGTCACTGAATACTGACATCTGCTGGACATTAAAAATCCCTACAGGCAACCTATGAACCGACTCAACTGACACTGATAAGACCTAGTATATACAATAATATAATCCAAGTCATTGTATTTCATATAGTATTATTTCATATCTTCATTTAAATAAGATGGCTTTTTATCTTTTTTAGATACAGTCAATAAATAATGTGAATATGTATCATAACATGGACATCTAAGAGAACGTGTTGGGAATAAGGATGCTTGTGGACCGTTTTTTTTTTTTACCCATTTTTATTCAAAAAAATTGGTTTTTCCAAAGTGCTGTATTTCAATCTGTTTCGCTTCTTCGTGATTATATCTCCGGCTTTCGAAAAGACCCGCTCACAGGGCACAGAGGAGGCTGGAGTGCATAGGAAGTGCAGTGAAAGCTGGAATAGGTTGGGGAAGGTGGTTCTTTGATGGTCCCAGTATTCTAGGGGGTCCTGGGTCCTAGGGACATTTCCCTCTGCCAGGTACCTTTGGACCTCTTGTATTGCATCTGCAGTAGAATTTTTTGTCTGCCTTCCCACTTCCATGTCCAGATGTTTCCAAAGGTCATCTTAAAAACAACAAACATGCATTTTATTACATGATTTCAAACAACAAACAAATAATGCTTAATAAATGCCTGAAGTGGGTGCAGACAGCTGTTCTGCAGATGGTCCTGGCAGGGGCTCATTTGTGCGTCCGATCACTGACGCACATTCAGAACGCAGCCGAATGATGGCCTCGTTCAATTTTGTTGAACTACGGAACCCGAGTGATTTAAATCTGGGGTCAAGAAGTGTTGCTATGGTCAACACACTTAATGACTACAGATTGGAAGCAGTGTCTGTGACTGGACGCTTCAGGTGTTCATGGAGGTGTTTGGCTGCCTGTGTGTGCAAGGTTGAAGCACTATGCTCTAGTGCAACGTAGAGCATTTATCATCGGGATGACCTTTGACCCTGACACTCACCTCTCCTCAGACAACTCCACTGTGGCTTGATGGAAAGGAGCAAGCACAATAAGTGTTTCTCCTATGATGTTAAACTCATCAGCTGTAAGTGGAGTCAAATCTGTTTTAAGAGAGGCCAGAGATACCCACACTGACTCCTTCTCATCATTTAGCCTTGACAGCATTTCATATGTGCTGTTCCAGCGTGTTGCCACCTCATTGATGAGTTTCAGGGTTGGTCGTCCCATCTGCTGCTGCACTTGAGCAAGCTTCTCCTTAGCTGTAGTGCTTGATCTAAAGTATGTGACAATGTGCCTAGTAAGTAAGTAAGTAATATATATTTATATAGCGCTTTTCGAGACCAGGGTCACAAAGCGCTTTAACAATCAAAACAATACTCAAAACAGTACATACTTCAAAGATCAAGACAACACAGAGAACAACACAGGAGTTCGAGAAATTCAAGGAAAAGCCTGAACAAATAGAAACGTCTTAAGATGTTTCTTAAAGGAGTCAGTAGACTCCATCAAGCGCAAAGAGAGAGGAAGATTGTTCCAAAGCTTAGGAGCAACAGCCTGAAAAGATTTCTCTCCTCTGGTCCTGAGCCGTGTGCGTGGAACCATAAGTAGATTCTGATCCACAGACCTCAGAGACCGAGCTGGGGTGTAAGGCTGGATCAGATCAGTGATGTAAGGAGGAGCCTGACCATGAATAGCTCTGAAAGTAAGAACCAGAATTTTAAAGTTGATCCTGAAAGAAACTGGAAGCCAGTGAAGAGTTTTAAGGACCGGAGAAATGTGAGTTCTTCTACTAGAGCGGGTCAGAATTCTCGCTGCAGAGTTCTGAATCAACTGCAGGCGAGACAGCTCCTTCTTGTTAAGACATGAAAACAAACTGTTACAATAGTCCAGACGAGAAGAAACAAACGCATGGATTACAAGCTCCAGATCATGTTGTGACAGCATTTTCCTAAGTTTAGAGATTTTTCTCAGTTGAAGGAAACAGTTTCTGGTCAGTTTTCTACAGTGTTGAACAAGAGACATGTCTTTATCAAATACAACACCCAGGTTTCTCAGGCTCAGTTTGACAGACTGACCTAAGTCACCCAAGTACTGACTCAACCCTGGAATCGTATCATCAGGAGCAATCACCAGAGTTTCAGTTTTGTCCACATTAAGCTGTAAAGTGTTTTCACTCAGCCATTGTTTGATTTCTAGCAAACAATTGACTAAGCTGAAAGCTGAGTTTAAGAAACATCTTAAGACTTTTCTATTTGTTCAGGCTTTTCCTTGAATTTCTCGAACTCCTGTGTTGTTCTCGGTGTTGTCTTGATCTTTGAAGTATGTACTGTTTTGAGTATTGTTTTGATTGTTAAAGCGCTTTGTGACCCTGGTCTCGAAAAGCGCTATATAAATATATATTACTTACTTACTTACTTACTTAAGCTGTTCAGCCTTTGGGGCTCAGTTGGGTCAAAAGAGCAGTAGAGCTGGATGTCATCAGCAAAAATGTGATAAGAAACATCTGGAAATCTCTGAATGATTTTACCGAGGGGAATCAAGTACAGCAAAAACAATAAAGGACCCAGAACAGAACCTTGAGGGACTCCACACAACAGATCTGCCGATTCAGACCTCATTTGATTGGCAGATACACTAAAACTGCGCCCAGAAAGGTAAGATGAGAACCATTCTAACACAGACCCAGACAGTCCCACTTCATCCCTTAGTCTTCTCAGCAGGATCTGGTGATCAACTGTGTCAAAGGCTGACGACAGATCCAAGAGAACCAGAACAGTGGATTTACCAGAGTCAGCCGACATCATGATGTCACTGGACACTTTCAGTAAAGCTGTCTCCGTAGAGTGATGTTTACGGAAGCCAGACTGAAACTTCTCATGGATGTCGCTCTGATCCAAGAACAAAGACAGCTGCTCGGACACCACCTTCTCCAAGATCTTGGACAAGAAAGGGAGCTTAGAAATAGGCCTGAAATTACTGAGGTCAGTTGGGTCTAAGCCTGGTTTTTTGAGCAGAGGCTCCACAATGGCATGTTTAAATGCATTGGGAAAAACCCCTGTGGAAAGGGAGAGGTTCACCATATTGGTAACCCAGGGGCCAATTACATCAAATACTTTGATAAAAAGCCTACAAGGAAGGACGTCATCTGAGCAAGAGGAGGGTTTCATCTTGTTCACTAGTGCTGAAATATCACCCAAAGATACAGCAGAGAAGGATGACCAAGAGGAGGAGATGGGCTCAGAGACAGTAGGGGTTCCCAACAAAGGGGGAGAGATTTTCTCTTTGATCAATTTAATTTTGTCAATGAAAAATCTCAACAATGCATTGCTGTCAGCTTCACAGAAGACCGGCGTGATTTGAGGAGCAGGAGACACGAGAGAATTAATCGTGTCAAACAAAACTTTGGGGTTTTTCTTATTTGCTGCTACCAGTTTTCTGATGTAATCAGATCTAGCAGTTTCTACCATCTCATTGTAAGAAGTCAACAGATCCCTGAGGTGAAGTCTGTGCACCTCAAGTTTAGTAGACTTCCAGAGACGCTCAGTCTTTCGACAAAGTCTCTTCAGACTCAGGAGATCTTCATTTGTCCAAGGGCACCGTTTTTTCTGAATTTTCAAGTTCGATTTAACAGGTGCCACTTGATCCAGTATTTCAACACAATGATCAGTAAAACAGTGAATCAAACTGTCCACATCTGGACAGTCATCAAAGGAAAGACGGTCAAACATAGCAGAAAAACTGTCTGCAGTATCGGCTGAGATGACACGCCTCTGAGACCTAACTTTCAAAGGCTTAGGTTCAGGGATGAAGTCCAGGTTGAACAAGACAAGAGAATGATCACTCAGATGGACATCATGTACAGATACATTAGAAATGTTCAGGCCAAGAGTAAAAACTAAGTCTAAAATGTGGCCTTTTTGATGAGTGGGTTCAGAAACATGTTGCTCAAAATTAAAGGCTTCAGTTAAAGTTAAAAGTTCTTTAGCAGAACAAGATGTGACGTCATCAACATGAAGATTAAAGTCTCCAAGAATAAGAACAGATTCCATCTGAATAATGGAAGATAAGAAGTCACTAAAGTCTTTCAAGAACATCGCCGCAGGACCAGGCGGACGGTAGATTGACACACAATAGAAAGGTCTTGTAGAACCAACCAAGATCATCTGAGACTCAAAAGAAGTGAATTCCTGTGTCTGAATCACTTTGCAAGAACAACTCTCCCTAAAAACAGTAGCAAGACCTCCTCCACGACCAGAGAGGCGAGGCTTCCCCAGGACAGCGCTCCCTACTGGACAGAGTTCGTTCAGATGAATAAACTCTTCCTCTCTCTGCCAAGTCTCAGAAAGACATAATAAATCCAAATTAACTCTTGTGAAAAGATCATTAAGAATAAAGGATTTATTAGTAATGGAGCGAACATTAAGAAGTCCCACATTCAGCACCGATGACGTCACTGACGACGCCGCGTCACTGACAGGCGCGCAGAGCGGGATCTTTTGAAGCGAACAGCGGTCACGTGGGTACCAGCTGTCACTGAAGTTCAACTCGGTTGTAAAAGTCGAATTAAAGAGAGGAAATGAAAAAATCTTACCACCTTTCGTTGAGGTCTGGACAGACGGCAGCGCTGATGTGTCGTCACACACAGTGAGAGGGATGTCGATCAAACATCGATGACGTTCGATGACGTCAGAGTTGTTCCGAGCGATCGCAACTGCCTAGCTCTGTGTCTGATGGATGCAAGTGTGGGGATCTGGTCACATGATTTTCTAACTATGTGCAATGCAAATTGAGTGTCGAATTTGGAGCCGTCTAGTGGATGCAATCATGTTTGGTGCTGCGTCTGTCACAAAACACTTTACTTTATTAGTTATGGCCCAGTCCGCCATCATGCCCCTTTTGACCTGGGCCAAATTGTCTGCAGTGTGACTTTGTGAAAAGTATTGCACTCTCAACACAGATGTACACAACTGCAAATTAGCATTTATGTAGTGACATGTAAGAGCCAAGTAAGCTTCCATGTTTACAGATGTCCACATGTCAGCCGTTATACTCACTGACACAGCTTGCTGTACTTCCAATTTCACTCGTTTCCGTTCCTTCTCATATTTTTTAGCCAGCATTATTTTGATGGTCCGAAAATAACACCAAATTAAACCAAAAGCAAATCAACATATTTAATTTATATATTAAATAAATTGGATATATACACTACAACTTTAGATCATTTCAACACAAACCTTTCTGGTTGGCAAAACATATGATGGCTCAAGGACCTGCACCAGATCCCTGAACCCGTCACTCTCCACAATGCTGAGGGGCTGGCAGTCCTTGACAATGAAGTTCAGCAGAGCCTCATCCAGCACCTGCTTCCTGGTAGCTTGATGGTTAAAAATGAGATAAAGAAGAAAGGAATTAATTATGAAAAAAATAAACTGAGTAAATTGTAGAATGGCTGTATACCCGAGTTTATCCTGGGTGTCTCTTGAACTTCATTCTCATGCCTGGCCCTATAATGCCTCAGCATTGAGGAGGTGGACTTGTTAAAATACGACAATTCTGTCGTACATATGCGACATTTAACCTGCAGAAAATAATAGGAATAGTAAACTAAGAATCATTTTGAAATTATTTTTAATTCCAATAGATCAAGTGGAAACTTTGAGAAAACAGGATGAAACGGAAAGGAAATGAACACAAATGCCTTATTTTCCGATATATGATCGAAATATTCCCACACGGGCGAAATCTTTTTGCTGGAGGCTGCTCCATAATCTCTTACGACAGCAATTTTGAAATAAGTCTTAGTCAACGTGAGGCGACTCTGTTGGCAGCATCATCTCGTTGACCGATGCGCTTCCTTATAAACACAGATTGGCGCGCAGACGTCAGTTCGACACAGTTCGCGTATCGGTCACGTGACCGAACCCTCTCATGATCGGTCACGTGACTTTCTAAAAGCGGTACGCGCACCGACACGGGGTTATGCTCTATGAGCTCGACGCATGCGCCGACGCATCGGTGTTGCCGGACCCATCACTAGTTACCACGGTTGAGTGAAGTACGATCTGGCGCCGACCGCAGGGAATCCAAGGGTTGATGAAGGGGGTTGATTGGGGATCAGGAACAGGTGAGTGTGATTGATGATGAGGACCAGGTGTGAGGTGAGACGACAGGAGTGGCAGACCAGGGGGAGGAGAACACAGCAGACGGCTGTGACCACAACAGTGTTTTCGTCAGATTCGATCAACATTCTAGTTCATTAATTCACTAAGTATTTGTTTGCTCTTTCATTTGAACCACAGTTCAAGGGGTCAAAGGTTGTATTTGTGGAGCGTCACAGGACCAGCAGATGATTTAAGAGCCACGGTTCGCCTGCGGATCGTCACGCTTCGCCATGATTGGGACGGCAGCGCTTTTTTTGCTCTCACTCTTGCTTTTCCTGATGCTCTTCAGGACCAAACGGCCCAAAAACTTCCCTCCTGGACCTCCACCCATTCCAATCCTGGGCAATCTGCTGCACCTCAACCTGGAGAGTCCGATGGATGACTTCGAGAAGGTAAAGTGACTTTTGGAAATAATAAGAAATCCTCTTAACCAGGGCTGTGTATTTGCAAGAATCTGATGCTACAATAAGTATCACGATACAGGGTCAACTATACGATGTATTTTGATACTGTAGTAACAATGATATATGTGTAGTATTGTCCAGTACTTGACTCTGGTGTTGTAGTATTTACAGACCACATGACTCTTGACGAAGTCGTAACTGCTTTCATTTGGTTTAAAACCAAATATCCAAACACCAGCTTTAAAAGCTGCTGGAGTCACTGTATCCTCTTGTCCTCAGTCATTTCAGGACTCTCACTGTAATTCATGTTTTTTTAGCTGTAGTGGACATATGACTGCTGCCATCTAGGGATGGGAAGTTTTACTACAAACATATATAAAATATTGTCATTATTTTTCCAAATCGATAAAGTTCTGTTCAATTTCCATGTGGTACTGTGAAAAATTGTATAGCTATATAACTGCTGTTTTCTTCCATCCCTATATTAAAAATGTTAAACCCACTGACGTGTTTAATGGATACAGGGGTCGGTGATCAACTGTTGTGGTATTCTGTGTATATTGTATACTACAAGGTGTTCTGATATGTCTGGGCAGATGTCTCTCATTATTCCTCAAAGAAGCCTACGTATTTCTACTTTTTATCCTCAGCTGGCCAGGAAGTATGGAAATGTCTTCTGCATCTTTATCGGCTCGAAGCCAGCCGTGGTGCTCAACGGTTTGGAGGCCGTCAAAGAAGCTCTGGTCACCAAAGCTGCCGACTTCTCCGGTCGGCCACAGGGTCAGCTGGTCAACCATGCTATTCAAGTTCATGGTGAGTCGGACCCGTGAGCCTCGTGGCTGCTCTACTTATCTTTAGAGTTGTTGACAGAATAAACGGTGATTCGAGGTCAAACATGACTGTGTGGTTGCAGATCACGCTCCAGGAGTTATTCTGTCAGACTACACTCCCTTGTGGAAGGAGCAGCGGCGCTTCGGCCTCATGACTCTGAAGAACTTTGGTCTGGGAAAACACTCTATGGAGCAAAGAATTCTGAAGGAGGTCCACCACATCTGCAAACTTCTGGAGCAGAATATTGGTCAGTTGACGATTATGTCCTGATTCATATTACCTGGTAAAGTCACGTGCTCGAGTTACCGGATGTCACAAGGTCTTTTTACCGGACGTCACAAGGTCTATTTACCGGACGTCACAAGGTCTTTTTACCGGACGTCACAAGGTCCGGTTACTGGGCGTCGCAAAGTAAAATTGCATGACATTGAAACTTTTTTTTTTCAGGTCAACCCACGTATCCTCACTTGATGTTCCCCAAAGCTGCCTTCAACATCATCAGTCAAATTCTGTTAGCTCATCACTTTGACTACGACGACGAGACCATTAACTTTCATGTTAATCTTTTTCACAAAACCTCCAAAATCATCAACGGACGCTGGGGCCTGGTGAGGGAAACATCATGTGTATCAGTGCCATGATACTATTGAATGAGTTTTACGATTCAAATATTGAAACTTTGAATTTTTGTTTTGAAAAGTTGTTGTTTAAACTTTATTTGACAGTTTGATAATCCTAATTTCAATAACACGAAATCAAAATAATGTTCAATTATATTCTTGGTAAAAAAGTTTAATCTGATAATATCAGACTCCGATGGTTCTAAAATAATTCCATATATGCTGCTTTTGTGAATCGCTGTCACGAGGCTCCGCCTGGATCCATCATTTGACTTTTAAATCTGATCTCAGATCTACGACTCTCTTCCGATTCTGCGGCGCCTTCCGCTGCCCTTCCAGGAGGCCTTCACCCTGATGAAGGTGAGTTGGTGGTCCTCAAGTTGGGCTTCCTTAAAGTGATAGTTCAGAAGTCCAAAATTCATACTTCACTCACTTTCTACTCGTAACATAATCCCAACCCTTAGTCGACATGATGGCGTGTGAGTGAATGAGTGAAGTATGCATTTTGGGTGAACTAACCCTTTAACTCTCGCTCTTGACCAGGTGAACTAACCCTTTAACTCTCGCTCTTGACCAGGTGAACTAACCCTTTAACTCTCGCTCTTGACCAGGGGTCGCACGACAGACGCCAGCAGATGGTAGCAGAGTGCAAGAAGAACCGCGTCCCGGGTGAACCCCGACATTTCATAGACGCTTACCTGGACGAGCTGGACAAGGTAAGGAAGGATATCAGAAAAATCTCTAAATTGAAAGGTTACATTTACTTTTTTATTGTTGTTATTCTTATTCCAATCATTTTCAAATGAATTAAAAAATGAATTCATTGTTTTTAATCATTAAATGATTCAATCATTTTGGGCTGAAAATATTTAAAACCAATTTCATCAATTTCATTTTCTAATTCCATATTTTTTAATTTGAAGCCTTTTCAATTGAATACATAATTACAGACAATGACGTTTCTTTGGAATCCTCCGTTAAATGAAAGTTTTGGTTCGGTAGCTCTTTTGGTATCGTCTAATCAAAAACAAAAATGCAATACAATACACAATAGAAATCAAAACTTTTTTTTAAACTACAAAAGACTACACTGACGCCTCGTCGCTCACAGAATCTCGTCAACGACCCTCTGAGTAACGGTGACCTGAACAGCTGCCATCACTTTCTATCTTTTGACTTTGTATAATCCATGCGTTTGTGTCTTCTCGTTTATACTATTGTTTATTTTCGTTTCTAAACAATACAAATTCTGCAGCGAGAATTCTGAGCCGCTCTAGTAGAAGAACTCACATTTCTCCAATCCTTAAATCTCTTCACCGACTGGCAGTTTCTTTCAGGATCAACTTTAAAATTCTGGTTCTTACTTTCAGATCTATTCATGGTCAGACCTTCCATCAGTGATCTGATCCAGACTTACACCCCAGCTCGGGCTCTGAGGTCTGTGGATCAGAATCTACTGATGGTACTATACCATCATGCTGTTTCAATTCGCATGTAATCGTACTCTGTACTGCTGACACATTGTGTTAGGTACCAAAATAGTACCGAGTTCAGTACCCATCCCTCGTCTGGAGCCTCCTGGTTTGCTACGATGATGCACCGCGTCTGTGCGCGTTATGGTCCGAACAATACTGTATCCCGTTTGCAATGATGATATCGGCGAGACGGTGGGAGGCACCTAATGGCACTAATGTACCAACACCTTATATTGAATTTAAAAGGCTACAAATGAACAGAATTAATTAAATTTAGAAAACATTTGAATTGTTTGAACAAGAATATAAAAATCTATGTGTAAAAACAATAATTAAAAAAAATATTGATTAAATTGCTTAAACATTTCAAATCTGAACTTTTAATTCAGAAATTGTTGAATTTAATTGTAAAAATGTTTAACAATATTCAGTTAAAGAAATAATGTATTTAATTTCAACCGTTGAATATGAAGCGACTCTCGCTGACGTTGTCTTTTCTGCTTGAAGCGAGAGAACGAAGAGTCAACCTTCTCCGAGGAGCAGCTCCACAGTTACATGTTGGATCTTCACTTTGCTGGGACTGACACGACCTCCAACTCTCTGCTGTTCGCGCTGCTGTACCTGATGCACCATCCTCGTGTTCAAGGTGACGTTTGTTCTCGTTCATGAACGGCAACACTCAAGTGACTCTGGTTTAAGATCTTCTCTTCCATGAACTGGAACACTAGAGTGACTCTGGTTTAAGATCTTCTCTTCCATGAACTGGAACACTAGAGTGACTCTGGTTTAAGATCTTCTCTTCCATGAACTGGAACACTAGAGTGACTCTGGTTTAAGATCTTCTCTTCCATGAACTGGAACACTAGAGTGACTCTGGTTTAAGATCTTCTCTTTCATGAACTGGAACACTAGAGTGACTCTGGTTTAAGATCATCTCTTCCATGAACTGGAACACTAGAGTGACTCTGGTTTAAGATCTTCTCTTCCATGAACTGGAACACTAGAGTGACTCTGGTTTAAGATCTTCTCTTCCATGAACTGGAACACTAGAGTGACTCTGGTTTAAGATCTTCTCTTTCATGAACTGGAACACTAAAGTGACTCTGGTTTAAGATCTTCTCTTCCATGAACTGGAACACTAAAGTGACTCTGGTTTAAGATCTTCTCTTCCATGAACTGGAACACTAAAGTGACTCTGGTTTAAGATCCCTTCTTCCATGAACTGGAACACTAGAGTGACTCTGGTTTAAGATCTTCTCTTCCATGAACTGGAACACTCAAGTGACTCTGGTTTAAGATCTTCTCTTCCATGAACTGGAACACTCAAGTGACGCTGATTTAAGATCTTCTCTTCCATGAACTGGAACACTAGAGTGACTCTGGTTTAAGATCTTCTCTTCCATGAACTGGAACACTAAAGTGACTCTGGTTTAAGATCTTGTCTTCCATGAACTGAAACACTAAAGTGACTCTGGTTTAAGATCTTCTCTTTCATGAACTGGAACACTAAAGTGACTCTGGTTTAAGATCTTCTCTTCCATGAACTGGAACACTAAAGTGACTCTGGTTTAAGATCTTCTCTTCCATGAACTGGAACACTCAAGTGACTCTGGTTTAAGATCTTCTCTTTCATGAACTGGAACACTAGAGTGACTCTGGTTTAAGATCTTCTCTTCCATGAACTGGAACACTAGAGTGACTCTGGTTTAAGATCTTCTCTTCCATGAACTGGAACACTAGAGTGACTCTGGTTTAAGATCTTCTCTTCCATGAACTGGAACACTAGAGTGACTCTGGTTTAAGATCTTCTCTTTCATGAACTGGAACACTAGAGTGACTCTGGTTTAAGATCATCTCTTCCATGAACTGGAACACTAGAGTGACTCTGGTTTAAGATCTTCTCTTCCATGAACTGGAACACTAGAGTGACTCTGGTTTAAGATCTTCTCTTCCATGAACTGGAACACTAGAGTGACTCTGGTTTAAGATCTTCTCTTCCATGAACTGGAACACTAGAGTGACTCTGGTTTAAGATCTTCTCTTTCATGAACTGGAACACTAAAGTGACTCTGGTTTAAGATCTTCTCTTCCATGAACTGGAACACTAAAGTGACTCTGGTTTAAGATCTTCTCTTCCATGAACTGGAACACTAAAGTGACTCTGGTTTAAGATCCCTTCTTCCATGAACTGGAACACTAGAGTGACTCTGGTTTAAGATCTTCTCTTCCATGAACTGGAACACTCAAGTGACTCTGGTTTAAGATCTTCTCTTCCATGAACTGGAACACTCAAGTGACGCTGATTTAAGATCTTCTCTTCCATGAACTGGAACACTAGAGTGACTCTGGTTTAAGATCTTCTCTTCCATGAACTGGAACACTAAAGTGACTCTGGTTTAAGATCTTGTCTTCCATGAACTGAAACACTAAAGTGACTCTGGTTTAAGATCTTCTCTTTCATGAACTGGAACACTAAAGTGACTCTGGTTTAAGATCTTCTCTTCCATGAACTGGAACACTAAAGTGACTCTGGTTTAAGATCTTCTCTTCCATGAACTGGAACACTAAAGTGACTCTGGTTTAAGATCTTCTCTTCCATGAACTGGAACACTAAAGTGACTCTGGTTTAAGATCTTCTCTTCCATGAACTGGAACACTAAAGTGACTCTGGTTTAAGATCTTCTCTTCCATGAACTGGAACACTAAAGTGACTCTGGTTTAAGATCTTCTCTTCCATGAACTGGAACACTAAAGTGACTCTGGTTTAAGATCTTCTCTTCCATGAACTGGAACACTGAAGTGACTCTGGTTTAAGATCTTCTCTTCCATGAACTGGAACACTAAAGTGACTCTGGTTTAAGATCTTCTCTTCCATGAACTGGAACACTAAAGTGACTCTGGTTTAAGATCTTCACTTCCATGAACTGGAACACTAGAGTGACTCTGGTTTAAGATCTTCTCTTCCATGAACTGGAACACTGAAGTGACTCTGGTCTAAGACTCTGTTGCTATGGTCCAGCGAGTCACGATGCAAGAGTTCAAACTGATCTACTCCAAGTCACAGATGTTTCCCTCACTCACGTCGCTTGTTTTTTTAAATGTGAAGAGATTTGTGAAGCGTGATCGCCATCGGAGGAAGTGGCTACACCCTCCATCAACTCTAGGTGGCGACTAAACGATCATAGAACCTCAAACACAAATACTGGCACCAGGGTAACGTTTGTGAGGCGTTTACTGTGTAATCACACACATACTCATACAGAAAACAACACATGCGCGCCTGGTAACAGTACTGCAGCACTCGTCTATTCGTCACGACGACTCGTGACTTGAACAGTTGACCTTCAACTTGTTGTCAATGACCTGAAACGTCTTCTCGGAGCTCAGAACGCTGTCAGAGGGAGATCGACGACGTTGTTGGAGAGGCGGACGATGTCAGCTACGAGGACCGACACCGGATGCCATATTGTCAGGTATGACCAGCAACGTGCCGGCACAATCATTATGACCACCTGTGATCCACACTCAGGCCGTGATCCATGAGGTCCAGAGGAAGGCCGACACGGTTCCCCTCAGTGTGTTCCACCAGACCACCAAAGACACGCAGTTGCTGGGATACTCTATACCCAAGGTGAGTCCCTGACCCTGGACTGGATTGGGGGCCCTTTTTTAAACTACAGAATACAACAGTGACACCTCATCACTCACAGAATTCCTCATCCAGAATCTTGTCAATAACCCTCTCAGTAAAGGTGACTTGAACAGCTCCTAAAATGCTTTACTGCCACATGGTCAGACCTTCCATCAGTTATCTGATCCAGACTTACACCCCAGCTCGGGCTCTGAGGTCTGTGGATCAGAATCTGCTGAACATCATGCTGTTTCAATTCGCGTGAAGTCGTTCTCTGTACAAGGTTTGGTAGGTACCGAAGTAGTACTGAGATTCAGTACCCATCTCTAGTCCGGAGCCTCCTGGAGTTTGCTACCTAGACACACCACGTCTATCAGGTGCGCGATATGGTCCAAACAATACGCTGTCCCGTTTGTAATGATGATATCGGCGAGACGGTGGAAGGTGAACCATAGTATCGCGAGGGACTGCAGTACTTTTCTGACCGGACTCGTCTTCTTGGTCCTTCTGCAGGGAACTCTGGTGATTCCCAACCTGTCGTCGGTGTTGTGCGAGGAGGGCCAGTGGAAAGACCCTCACAGATTCAACCCAGAGAACTTCCTGAACGACGACGGGGAGTTTTTCAAACCGGAAGCCTTCGTGCCGTTCTCCACAGGTACCGTCCTCTCGGTCGTCGACTCTCACCCGAGTCTCAACTAACTTCTCTCTCTTCAAGGCCCTCGAGGGTGTCTTGGTGAGAATCTGGCTCGTATGGAGCTCTTCCTGTTCCTGGTCACTCTCTTTAGGAAGTTCACCTTCACTTGGCCCGTGGGCGCAGGAGAGCCGGACTTTACTCCGATCTACGGCATCACCCAGACCCCCAAACCCTACCACATAGTGGTCCAGTACCGAAAGTCCTCCTAAAGCAACGGGCGTGTTTTAAATGGGTTTTGTTTTTAACATCTATTTTAGCTTGAATGAAAATGTATCTTAATTGAAGAATGAAGTTTCCTGTTATGACTTTACTATTTTCACAATCAACCACACAAGTTGCCAAAATGTATATTTTACGCATTTCCTGTAACAGGAAGTATGGCTTTGTGTTGTGGGACTAAAAGATTTTTTTTGAAAAGACGTTACATTTCAATCACTTCTTCTGGCAGTTGTGGTTTGACAGTAGATTAAATTAATTTTTACGGTCAAAATATGATTAATTTTCACTGAATTTATGCTCTATCACTTAATAAAAATATGTAAAATCAATTGCTTCATTTCCCGTAACTGTGCTGTTTATATTACATAAAGATAACTTGATTTTTTTTTTTACATATAATGGTTTCTTATTTTGCATCAATAAATGATACAATTCAGGGAAATATCTGAAACAAATCTGTGTGGAACAATAGTAAAAACCAACATGAGTTTTATGTTTTAATAATCAATATTGGGTCGAATTATTATAACAGCAAACATGTGAAAGTACATCATGAAAAAAGTCAAGAGGAAAACACATTTATTTGTCGTCTAAGTTTCTATATTTCCTGCTGAACGACTACAGACGGATCTGAGATTGAACTCGCAACCTGTTGGTCATAACATGGGGTCGTATGTGTCACGTTAGGGAGTTGATTAAACGAACACACAAAGATTATGGATGAGAAGAATTATACATATTTGGGAAATTGATACTTCGGGTTAAAGGCAGTTTTGTTAAATCAGCCCTATGCGATTTGAAGTGGAGCAACACCAGTGGACTAAAGTGGTAGTGTTTATCCTGACGGGAGACTACATTTCCCATGAGCACTCGCTAAACGTGGCAAAAGCGTCCGGCGTCCAGCAACAAACTGTTTATATTCAAGTGTGTCATGCTCTGAGCTTTCGAATAAAAAGGCAGCAAGAAGCGAAGAACGTCAGTGGATGGGTACGAGCCATGAGAAGCGCCTCCACTCCTTGCTGGTGGTAAATCTGGATTCTGACTCTGTTTGTTATTCCAACACTTCCTATTGTCTGGGAGAAAATCCCTGACATAAACTTGGTCCTTCGAGGCGGATGTCAACGTTATCTTTTGGAGGTTGATCAAGAGAAACTGGACAGTTCTTCTGGGCCATCCTCCGGGAGGACGCAAACGACATCCTTCCCAGGAGACAGAACAAGAACAAACGGATCAGACAGAAACTTTTTTACTACTAGCAAGTAATTACTGTTCAGACAGCAACAGGTGGAGATTTTAAACTTATAACCTCCTGAAGGATCAATAAAGTTCCATCTATCTATCGATAACTTCTTATTTCATAGGCAAACTAGACGTTCTTAGTTTGTAAAAAAAACAATCTTTTTAGGACGAAAACTAAAAAGTATTACTGTTCAGACAGCAACAGGTGGACATTTTAAACTTATAAATTCTTATTTCATAGGCAAACTAGATGTGCTTAGTTTGTAAAAATATATTTTAGGATGAATGAAAACTAAAAAGTAATTATTGTTTAGACAGCAACAGGTTGACATTTGAGACTTATAACTTCTTATTTCATAGTGAAGATACATCTTCAGATTGATCCATATATATGCACTCATTGAAGGGTTAAATTATGTATCCTCATTTTATGTACTCAATTGTTAACATAATAGAAGATAATGCTTTATTTTATTCAGAGTTAAAACTTATTATTGTATTTTATCTTTTAACAACTTGTTATTCCCAAAGAGCAGGTTCAAAAGTTGAAGGCTGTAAGCATCTGTGACTTAACTTTGTATGAACCTTGGTGTGCGTTTTTGATACCATTGACAGAGACTTGTGTGCGACAATAGTTCCAAACTGTCAAAAGATATATGTGTTGGAAGAAGGAAGTAGCCATGTTGGCATCCTCTCCATGTTGAGATAGGAAGCATGAACGATCTTAAAATGTCATGACCAGAGTTTATGGTCTACAGACCTGGTTTGAGATAAGAAGTGTGAAGGAAGACGAATCAATGTTTAGGTCAGTGTTTAGGTCAAGTCATGGATACAACATCTGTTGTTCATAATGGAGTCAGATTTTGCAAGACATCCCGTATGAATGCGCAGAACTCATTAGACAGGAAGGAGTTCTTGAGTTCGCTTTAATTTGGTGAGCCCGACGTGATCCAAGAAGGAAAAGACGATTCTGGTTGAGGTGGCAGAGCCTGGTTGTTGGACTCAAAAATTACAGACTGCGCAGCATAAACGGTAAGAAGACACCACTTTATTGATTATAAGTCTTCTTTTGAGTCCAAGTCCCGGTTCAGGGGCTGAGACCAAGATAAATTTAAATTTAAATAAGTATAGAGCGAAGTGTGTTTGATTGTTCAGAAATGCCGAAGTTGATTGGTAAACTTTGTTGTTGTTGTTAAAAAAGTCAGATGTGCTGCTTTTGATTTAAAAATGTATAAAGTTAAATAAACAAGGGTCTTTTTAATTTAATGAACCAAGTTGGCGAAACCTGACAGGTGTCAACACAAAGAACTTGTTCATTGAAACAAACACGATCATAAGATAAGATTAAATCAATAAGGGTCGGTGATTTATTTCACGATCATAGAAAAGCAGACATATCGGGAAAAAAATATATATATATCAATAAGGCCTAAAGGGTTAGAGTCCCTGAGCATTGATTTGGTAATCAATGTCCTAAAGGGTTAGAGACCCTGAGTCCTAAAGGGTTAGAGTCCCTGAGTATTGATTTTTAATCAATATCTTAAAAAGCACCCTAAAAAGGTTGGAGGCCTTGGAAATTGATAAATCGATTAAATACTAAAGAACCACAAGGTTAGAGTCCCTGAGTTCGAACTGGGTTGAGTTAAAGTTGTCATTTTTGTTTTGGTTAGGTTTGTTTTGCTTTGTTTGTGATTATAGCCTGATTTTATTGTTGCTGAGAAATTCTTGAATTAGTAATTATCTATGAAGTTGAAATTAATCTTGTGTTCAAAGTGTAATTTTGGGGGCACCCTGCTGAGCTGAGGAAAAAACATACGATCTTGTCCTTCTTTGGATGATGCCCTGGACTAAAACGCAGACAGAGCGTTGATAACATAAATTCCCTTGAAATAAAACGTATAACCTCCATGAATGTTACGTTTTTCTTTTCATATTATCTTGAAATAAAACGTAAAGCATCTGTGGATCTTACGTTCTCCTTTTATATTTCCTTGATATCAAACTTACAGCGTCTGTGAACGTTGCATTTTTCTTTTTTTTTGCTTTCCTAAATTACAGCCGCTGTGCTGAGAAACGTCTGTGGACGGTTTCAACTCTAAACTTCCTTCTTGCATTAAAGGCTGCTGTGATAAGAAACGGTGATTGCTATTGTATCAAAAATTGCAACAACATTAGCATCGAATGTGGACTCATGAAAAGGAGAATGAGAAGAAATGGGGAAAAAGCTAAAAGAATAAAAAAAGATACGAGAAAGGGTAAAGCTGGACATGCTCTGGGTGTTGATGGAAATGTTTGTGAGACAGGAGAGTGTCTCTGAGAGGAGAAAGAAGGGGAAATTCCTCGCAACCCCCGCAATAAAAAAGGAACACAGAGGAGAAACCTGGAACCACATGCAGGGCCAACCTCCACGTCACTCGACCATCTCTGATCGACAGGAGGAAAACAGAAAACTTGCTAAAAGTCCTCTGAGAGGCCAGTGACTTGACATGGAATTATTGTCGACCCAAGAGACTTCTGACTTGGTAATATAAACACAAAAATACACTCATTGTGAATGGTTTGGAAAACTAGGCCTTCAAATATTGTTATTGAAAATAAATATTCCAAACTGAATACAATAAATTACTCCAAAGAAAATGATTACGCCGAATAAGATTATAGAGCTGGAAATATCCTATACCAATAAAAAGTAACAGTAGGTAAAAAGATAAAAGCTTTAAATAAATTAAAGTAACCTCCAAAATGGGAATCAAAAAATAGCAATGGTGCATATTTAGAGAAGGATGTTGAATTGATGGAATTCTGTAAACAAGGAATAATTAAATGTTGAAAAATGGAATAAAGAATATAGATTTACTGAGAATTAGACAGAAAACAATGTGAAATAAATCTCCTGCTGAAGTAGAGGCTGTCTAGGATTTATGGGCAGTGTGATAAGTGATAAACTCTTGGTTGGTTTTGAACTATTGTTCAGTGAAAGGAGGGTGTATGATCCATATGATAGTCACCGGTTAAATAGTTTTTGAATACTTCCAAAAGTAAGAAACAGACACACAGGGTGTCCGTAAAAATTAAAAGAGTGTATGAGACTAGGTTCTTGGGAGTCATTAGTGATCATGAATTTAGTTGGAAGCCACATACAGAGTATTTAGAAAATAAATTAGCAAAATCTAATATTATCTACAAAGTAGAGGATTTGTAAAACAATAATTGTCTTTGCATATTATACTTCTCACTTATAAGGTCATATTGTGTTGAGGTTTGGGGAAATACATGCAGGACATACATCGACCCTATAATTTAACTCCAGAAAAGAGTTTTTAGAATAATTAACAAAGCTTCCTATTAGCGAAACCACTAATAAATAACTTATAAAGTCTGACATTTTTAGAAATGAGTTGACATTTTACATATAAAAGCATTAGAAGTATTATTTTGAGTTAAGAATTAAGAACTAATGTTAAATATAGTTGGTTTCATTTCTGTAAGTAAAATAATGAAATAGAATTTGTGACAAAGTTTCGTGGAACACTTGTCAGTTTTAAAATAAAATACATTTAAAAAATAAAAATAAAAATGAAAGGGTGAAAACATTGAAATGCAAAATACCTGGCAGCCAAAATAAGGATTACAAGATAAAATGACATGTAAAAATGAAATGTGAAATGATTTAGTTTTTTGTTTTTTCTGCTCTGTATAATTGATATTTTTGGGATACTTCATGGATTACATAGGATAGGAAAATAAGCCTGGGCTTCAGCCTGTTCCTTTTTTTCGATTACAGAGTTTGTTTAAAGGTTTGTGATGAGAAAATGTTGTGTAGAAGTTATGATAATAACTGCAAACTGATTGAACATAGTTGAAGTATTTTATATTGTAACCGAAAGAAAACTATTTATTCAGAACCAACCGCCAGTTTCCACTGTGAAATGCTTGATCAGATGTATCCTGTTACAGCTCAAAAAGCCACTCCACCTCTGTTTAATCCTACTTTGTCAATAAATGACACCTGTATAGCTCGATATTATCCAGCAGGGTTACATATGGGAAAAGTTGACAAAATTACTGCAACCGGGTGTTCGATTTTTCTTGCATGATTATTGCTCAAGTACTAACAGCAATGGCAGATGTGTGGTGGTTCTGTAAAGGTTGATAGGATGGTAACCTAGTGTATGGGATGGTATACTGTATGTGTTTTAATGGCTTTGGTTATGCCCACTACAGTTATGCCTGTCACTGAAAAAGGTGTTATAGAAAAATGTATGGACAATCTACCTAAGAATAATCATGTAAAAAGAGACACCTTAGCATTCACTCGTAACTCCCCAGTATATTTTGATGGTATTGGACAACCAAGAAACATTCCAAATTAATTTAAATTAGCTAATGAAGTAGCTGATGGGTTTTCTGGAATATGGTCAGTGCCTTTTAAGAATTAACTATGTTCAGTATAATGTACAGAGACTGGCAAATTACACTAGAGAGCTGGGTATCGCAGTGCATGAACAACTATCTGCCACTTCACTTATGGCGTTTCTAAATCGTATTTCTATAGACATGATACTTGCAGAGAAAGGAGGGGTGTGCGCACTGTTTGGTGATGTGTGTTGTACGTTCATTCCGAATGGTTCGAGATAACAAGTGTGAAGGAAGACTGAAGATTCATTGTTTAGGTCAGTGTTCAGGTCAAGGCATGAATACAACATATGTTGTTCATAATAGAGTCAGATTTTGCAAAACATCCTGTACCTCGAGTTTGTGATTGTATACTCAACTTACTTCACGTGTTCGGGGAGGGTCTGGAGGTCTTTAAAAGAAGGGACATGCCAAGAGGTTTTCAGCCACTCTCTGGAAGGATCTGGTGGGTGATCCAGGATTTGAAGGAGACTGGACCGAACTTCTGGTATTTCTGAATAATTTGCATTCTTTGTTAACTGTTGTATTTAAGGTCTTGTATGGCCTACTTTTGTAATCATTCTTTGCTATTAATAAATCCACTGTTTTAATTCTAAATTTGACTCTTCCTTGGATCAAATGAATGCGCAGAACTCATTAGACAGGAAGGAGTTCTTGAGTTCTCTTTACCAGTAAAGGTCAAGTTCTTGTGAAAAGAACAAGAGCTAAACATGGAGTGTCAGATGCAGGAAATGAAACAGTGAGTTTTCACTCGTTCATCACTTCACTTGTTCACCAGCACAGATCAAAGAGCTCCACAGAGAACAAACAAACAGAAGTAAGATTGTTTGAAGGCACTTACTGTGAAAGTAAATGCTTGTGGTCACAGTTAATCTACTGAACAAATCACAAACAAATGTCAATAAATGCTTCAAGAAAACACTGACTCTAAATGCACCTGCAGTTGTGAGTCATTTGGTTCGTTGGCGCCCTCACCAGGCATGTTGAAGACAGCTTTATGAAGGTCCGTCACCACAACAGGTGGATTGTATCCACATGAAACACATAGTCATGTTCAGTAAGGGCCTCAAAGTGGAGATGGACCTGCAGAATCCGCTCTTTTTTGGGGAAAGAAACCTGATCTGTTTTTTCAATAGTTTCTATCAGTCGGTGTGCGTTTGAGAAAAATGATGTCAAACATGTTCTCACCTGTATTGCATTGCGAATCATCGTGCATAAATGCAAAGATAAACATATATGGTCATACAAGTTATGGATGCCATCCTCCCATTCCTGATGCCTGTATATCATTTTGCAGTTCGGAAATGTTTTTCTGTAGAACGATATTCTTGTAGAAACAATGAAAATTACATATTAGAAAACCGAATGAATGTCAAAACTGTTCAATTTATTACCTTCAACCACGTGGGTACATGCGAGAATCCTTCCTTTTGCGGTGATTAAAACAGGATCACAGAGAATGAAGTCACATTCCTTGCTCTTGGTCTCCTTTGGAACCAAATGCCTTGGAAAGTTTTTCAAAACTGCCACATTTCTTGACTGCTGTATTATGGACTGTGGCAACTCAGCAGGTTTTTTTTTTTTATGTGCCATGATGAAGTTTAAATCGCACTTAATGATATCAATATCATTTGGTGGATATAGTTGGCTTGGGCTTTCATCCCGCTCTGCAATCTTTTGGGGTTCAACTATATCCACATCTTTAGAAATGACTTTCTTGAAGCCCTTTTGGTTTCAGACACCATTCAGTGAGCCATTTGTAGAGCGCTTTAAGTAAGTAAGTCATTTATATTTGTAGAGCACTTTAAGTAAGTAAGTCATTTATATTTGTAGAGCTCTTTAAGTAAGTAAGTCATTTATATTTGTAGAGCTTTTCCAGACCCCGGTCGCAAAGCACTTAAACAATCAAAACAATACTCACTTCCAACAGTTCTTCCTGCTGTCATAAGAGACTGTAAGCCTTCCAAGCCGACTATAATACGACACCTTTGGCTCTAAGTATCTATTCTTTGACACTATTTCAAATGTGAGTGTATGTTTTCGCTGGAGATGTGTTTTATAGTTCTTTCTCCTCAATTCGAGGTTGCAGTGTGGGCAGTTGATTCTATTTGACCTTCTTCGTCTTGTGGACTGAAGGTCAGGCTCAGGTTCTTTGGGGACCACTGGATGACGAGCCCCAGGTGCCTCAAAAACTGTGCTCTGTTGACGATTGTCTCTGGACAGTAGCAACAATGAAAATGTGATGCTTGTCTACACCCCAAGCCATATTAAATAACGGTGTGATCTGCAAGATCAAGGACAGTGAAAACACATTATACTATTAAGAAAATGGCAAATCAACAAACACATATTTCTTCTTCGTGTCTCACTGATGAATCTCAACCATATGCTTTTCACCTTTATATTTGCAGGACGGGCAAATATTAACCTCAGCGCTGTGTTTCTTATTTGGAATAAACCCCCGTCTTTAAAGTGTTATGTGTGTCTAGATATAAAAAAAATACCAAAGTTAAAAAAGGAAATATAGAATTTAAGTAATAATTATTGTGTCTCACGTACCTTAAATAAAGATTTTTTTAATGTATTAAAATGTAAATTACTAGTAGTTGCTTTTAGATAAGCGGTCTAAAAAAGGCACTTTTCTAATAACTATTGCTTACTTTTTTAATTACATGAATACACATACTACACACACACGCACAAAAGTATAAATGTAAATATCAATACGTTAAAAATAGTGCAATATAGTATAACAGAGTAAATAAATAACACTGTAAATATAGCATTTAATAATGAATTTATATAAAGTATAAATATAAATAAGTTAACAATGTTATTTACTTATGTTATGTTACTTACAATAACACACTAACGTATGATGATGACACACAAACAGACCCGCCGACATACTCGCACGCACACGCACATGCACATACACACTTACTCACACTTACTCACACACATGCACACGGACACACACAAACTAAAGTCCAAACATGTTGTTTACACAAATATGATAATGCCCAAACAAACACATTCTTAAGACACACAAAATGGAACAAACACACACACGTATGATAACACACACCAACAGCGACACACACACAGTACTGCAACGCTCGTCGAGCGTCACGGCGACTCGTGACTCGAACACATTGACCTTCAACTTGTTGTCAATGACCTGAAACGTCTTCTCGGAGCTCAGAACGCTGTCAGAGGGAGATCGACGAAGTCGTTGGAGAGGCGGACGACGTCGGATACGAGGACCGACACCGGATGCCATATTGTCAGGTATGACCAGCAACGTGCCGGCAGAATCATTATGACCACCTGTGATCCACACTCAGGCCACGATCCACGAGCTCCAGAGGAAGGCCGACACGGTTCCCCTCAGTGTGTTCCACCAGACCACCAGAGACACAACGCTGATGGGATACTCTAAAGTGAGTCCCCGACCCTGGACCGGACTCGCCTTAAACTACAGAATACAACACTGACGCCTCATCACTCACAGTCTTCCTCATCCAGAATCTGGTCAACAATCCTCTCAGTAACAAGAGTAAAAAAAGATGCCCGTATGCTTTGCCGCCCAGCCAACCTATCACAGCTGCCGATCACTTTTGACTTGGCAACAAAGACATATCATTGAAACACAGTATTGTCGCGATTAATCAGACCTCACTAAACACAGCAGTGTGTAGAGAGGCATCATGGGAGTTCACTCTTTTGTCGGCCCCATAGTTTATCTTCTGTTCATATATAAGTCGACATTTCTTAATGTTGAGAACAATAATACGTGATATCATACGTGTGTGTGTTTGTTCCATTTTGTGTGTGTTATGAATGTGTTTGGTTGGGCATTATCATATTTGTGTAAACAAATATGTAGAAGAACTCACATTTCTCCGATCCTTCAAACTCTTCACTGGCTTCCAGTTTCTTTCAGGATCAACTTTAAAATTCTGGTTCTTACTTTCAGATCTATTCATGGTCAGGCTCCTCCTTACATCAGTGATCTGATCCAGCCTTACACCCCAGCTCGGGCTCTGAGGTCTGTGGATCAGAATCTACTGATGGTTCCTGAACACGCTTCAGGACCAGAGGAGAGAAATCTTTTCAGGCTGTTGCTCCTAAGCTTTGGAACGATCTTCTCTCTCTTTGCGTTTGATGATCTACTGACTCCTTTAAGAAACATCTTAAGACGTTTCTATTTGTTCAGGCTTTTCCTTGAATTTCTCGAACTCCTGTGTTGTTCTCAGTATTATCTTGATCTTTAAGTGTATATACTTTTTTGAGTATTGTTTTGATTGTTAAAGCGCTTTGTGGAGCTGTGCAGCGAGAATTCTGAGTTGCTCTAGTAGAAGAACTCACATTTCCCCAATCCTTAAAACTCACTGGCTGACAGTTTCTTTCAGGATCAACTTTAAAACTCTGGTACTATACCATTGTGCTGTTTCAATTCACATGTAATCGTTCTATGTACTGCCAACACGGTTTGGTAGGTACCAAAATAGTACAGAGGTTCAGTACCCATCCCTAGTTCGGAGCCTCCTGGAGTTTTCTACGTAGACACACCACGTCTATCAGGTGCACCCGTACCCGTTTGCAATGATGATATCGGCGAGACGGTGGAAGGTGAACCATGGTATCGCGAGGGACTGCAGTACTTTTCTGACCGGACTCGTCTTCTTGGTCCTTCTGCAGGGAACTCTGGTGATTCCCAACCTGTCGTCGGTGTTGTGCGAGGAGGGCCAGTGGAAAGACCCTCACAGATTCAACCCAGAGAACTTCCTGAACGACGACGGGGAGTTTTTCAAACCGGAAGCCTTCGTGCCGTTCTCCACAGGTATGTCCTCTAGGTCGTCGACTCTCGAGGCTGTATGGGTGAGAATCTGGCTCGTATGGAGATCTTCCTGTTCCTGGTCACTCTCATGAGGAAGTTCACCCTCAACTGGCCAGAGGGCGCAGGAGAGCCGGACTATACTCCGATCTTCGGCATCAGCCAGGCCCCCAAACCCTACCACATAGTGGTCCAGTACCGAAAATCTCCATGAAACCACAGACGTGTTTTAAATGGGAATTTCTTTATTTTAACATCGTCTATTTCAGCTTAAATAAAAATGATATTATTTAATTTTTTTGCTTAATAGAAGAAATTAAGAATTTCCTGTTATGACAATAAACCACACTAGTAACCAAAATGGCTGAGAAAATATATATTTCACATGTTCTGTACCAGGAAGTACGGCTTTGATATCCTGTGGGACTAAAATACTTTTGAAAAGACTCTACATTTCAATCACTTTCTCTGGCAGTTGTGGTTTCCATAGAATACAAAGCAACACAATAGATTTAATTAATTTTGACGTTCAAATTATAATTAATTTACAGTGAATTTATTTACTTAATAAAAATATGTTAAAACAATTACTTAATTTCCCGAAACTGTGCTGTTTATATCACATAAAGATAACTTGATGTTTTTACATGTAATAGTTTCTTATTTGGAACAAAAAATGATACAATTTAGGGAAATATCTGAACCAAATAAAACTGGTAGAACAACAGTAACAACTAAAATGAGTTTTTTGTTTGAATAATCAATATTGGGTCAAATTATTTCTACTACTTAAACAGCAAACATGCGAAAGTACATCTTTAAAAAAAAGTCAAGAGTAAAACATGTTTATTTGTCGTCTAAGTTCCTATATTTCCTGCTGAAACTCTTGGTCATAACCTGGGATCATATGTGTCACATTTTATTCTATTATTATTTTATTGATAAAAAAGATATTGGCTTAGAAAAAGAAATATTGCCTTAAAAAGAGCAGCATTGCCGTTAAAAAAATCAAAATTGACTGAAGAAAATAATATTGGCATTGAAAATATATATATTTAGTGATGGAAAATATTGGCCTAGAAGAAAAAATATTGTCATTAAAGAATATTGAATGTAAGTTTTTCATATTAAAGTAATAAAACAAACTGTAATGGAAAAATAAATCAGAACCAAAACATTTAAGAAACATATTGATCTGGTCTTTAGTTTTGTCTTTCGACTTCTCTTCCCTACATGTTATTTTTTTTCAATTTCAATATTGTATTTTCAGCCATTTGTGTTGTGAGTCCATTGTTGTGAGTCCATACACACGTTACCTTCTGAGCTACACAACATTTTAAACCTCGTCTCGACACATTAGTTCTTCAACAACAACAAAAACTAAACATATATATATATATATATAAAATGTTTTTGCTCGACAAGTCACGGCTGTTTGACCTTCACCTCTTTTTTTTTTCCGCCACACACTGATGCACACTATTGTGTAACGTTGTACGGGAGGCCCCGAGTGTGTGTGTGTGTGTGTGTGTGTGTGTGTGTGTCGACCTCCTGTGATGACAGTCAGCTGGACGAGTGCGACCAGGCAGGATCAACAAAGGAGTTTCCAACAGATATGGACGTGACTGGGATGTTTTACGAAGAGCAGTGACAAAGTTTTGCCAGTTCTTCGAACCATGGACTGATCCGGGAGTTTGTTCTCGCACACACACACACACACACACACACACACACACACACACACACACAGATCTCGCACACCTGTGCAGGATGCAGGAGTCTCCAGGTGCGGTCGGTGTGGACGGCAACTATGTCAGCAACGTTCCCGCCTTCCTCACCAAGCTGTGGACGCTGGTGGAAGATCCCGACACCAACCACCTGATCTGCTGGAGCGCCGTGAGTCTGAACCTGAGGGTCTCGATCCAGACCCTTCGTCTTCTGCTGTCGTAGTTATTGAAAAATATGTTGTTTTTCGGGATCAGATTCTGACTAATATTACCAAAAATACATCTTCAGCTTCCTTAAAAACTGTTGTTGTTTATTAACCATTTAAAAATAATGTTTAAATACAATTATTTTAATGTTTAATTAGTCATTTGTATATTGAAAGGTTTTATTTGTTTTTATTGACTAAACAAATTCACTCACTCCTACATTACAAGGTTAACATTGTTTGGTTTTTAATGGTTTCATTTAAATGTTGAATATTTTCAAAATTAATTATGTTTTTTACACATAGAGATTGATTTTTTTATTCCAAAAATTCTGAAATAATTCTTATAGATTCTATATATTATAATTCACAGCCTTTTGAATTCAATTAATAGGAAAACATGGAAAAATCTTATTCTTTTTTAAAATAAAATGATTTTTCTGAATTCGATATTTATGTTGGTAAACTAGAGCCAATATGTATTTACTTAATTTAAAGGGCTATGAATAAAAAAAAAGGTTTGGTTTAATTACTGAAAAATTACTGTATTCAACTATTGAAAAAAAAAACAATTTAAAATCTCATCAGTACGAAAATGATTGAATTAAATTATTGAAAAAATGGTGAAATGCTTAAAACATCAACAACCTTTAAATAAAATCAATCAAAGTGTCACCATTTAAAATGTTAAATT
This sequence comes from Callionymus lyra, assembly GCF_982586985.1. Lineage (NCBI taxonomy): Eukaryota > Metazoa > Chordata > Actinopteri > Syngnathiformes > Callionymidae > Callionymus > Callionymus lyra. The sequence goes on along the minus strand of NC_141825.1, from coordinate 25,345,110 downwards.
CAACCATTATTCTGAAGATAAACTTCCATTCGAGAAAATCGAGTCAATATATTGTAAAATAGTTGAGTCTCTACAGGACGACAAAGTCAAGAGAATCTAACGGTTCTTTTCGGCAAAGTTGTAAATGTACTTTAAAAAAACAGAATAAAACATCAAAGACGTTTGACAAGAATCCTGTGAGAGATTGAAACGACTCGTGAAATGAATCATGTGAGAAACGACTCGTGACTCTGGACACGAAACATGTGGTGAGTCCAGGGTGACACAACATGGCCGCCATTGTTGGGTCTAAACCCTGACTGGCCTCATGACGACAGAGATACGAACTCATCAGGTATGAATGTTTAATTATCAGCAAGAACGAAGGATGGAACGAACAATAATATTAGTATTTATTATTACTATGACAAACCTTTTTTTTTTCTTTTTTTCTCACAAAAAATAAGAACTTAATCTAAAATATGTTTGATCATATATACAGAGTTTTTTTTATTTATCATATAAACATGTTAATATTAATATATGTTCTAAACTTTATGTTTCAATCAGATTTATATGAAAAAAATAGTAATAATGGTTTCTTTTAATTTCTCCTTTTGGCTCGATGCCCCCTTGACCTTGTGTTTATTGTCTTGTACCAATGTTTATTGTTGTTTATGTATTAATTATTCTTTTATCTATTGTTGTTTTTACGTTTCAATAACTTTTACTATTCTCATATTGATTGTCATTTTTGTCATATTATTATTTTTATATTGTCATTAATTTATTGTTATTTCTCATTTTTATTTTATGATTATTGTGTTTATTTTAAGTCATTTTTTCCGTCATATTATTATTTTTATATTGTCATTTATTTATTATCATTTATTATTTTTATTTTACAATTATCGAGTTTATTTTATGTCATTACTTCTGTTAAATTGAATTTTTAATTTTTATTATTTTATGCATTTCTTATGATGTTTATTTTATTTATTATTGTGTTTATTATTATTATCACTGTTGTGTATCACTGTTTTTGTATTTAACTAACATTATTATTCTTTTTATTGTCATTATTATTTCATTTATTTTAACTATTGTTTATCATTATTATATATATATATATATTTTTTTACATTGTTATTTAAAAACAAACTTCATTCTTGTACTTTATGTCTTAATATTATGTCTTAAATATTTTTGAAAGAAGTCCAATTTCTCCAGTGTGGGAAGAATACATGTGTATCAATCAATCAATCAATCAATAATCAATATTGTGATCAACAACAAATCCTGGACTGAAGTTGTCGTCCTGAAAAGTAACTTCTTGTTTGTCGTCGTGGTTCCAGAGCGGCACCAGCTTCCACGTGTTCGATCAGGGTCGCTTCGCCAAAGAAGTTCTTCCCAAATACTTCAAGCACAACAACATGGCGAGCTTTGTGCGTCAGTTGAACATGTGTGAGTCTCGCCCGCTGTGTTGTGTTGTTGTTGTTGTTGTTGTTGTGTTGAAGTCTCGCTCTGGTGTTCACGCAGACGGCTTCAGGAAGGTGGTGAACATCGAGCAGAGCGGCCTCGTCAAACCCGAGCGCGACGACACAGAGTTCCAGCACCTCTACTTCCTCCAGGGACACGAACACATGCTGGAGCACATCAAGAGGAAGGTATAGCTGCTCGCTCGCACAACACGCGTGTCGTCGAATCGTTTGAGCATCAGTGGAAATTAAACGACTCTCTTTATTTAGGTTTGTTTCAAGGCTAAAGTTCCTTCATTCCTTCATTCTATCCATCCATTCGTTTGTACTATCGTTCCTTCGCTGTATCGTTCCTTCTATCCTTAGTTTGTTTGTTCATTCTATCCTTCGTTCTATTGTTCACTCTATCCTCCATTCTTTCTTTCATTCTATCGTTAGTCAATTGGTTCTATCGTTCATTTGTCATTTCTTCGTTCTATTATTTGTTCTTTTGTTCGTTCTTTGGTTGGTTGGTTTGTTCTATTGTTTGTTCACTCTATCCTTTATTCTTTCTACCATTCTTTCATCTGCTCTTTGTTCTATCATTCTTTTGTTCCATCCTTCCTTCTATCATTCTAATATTCCTTCTATCGTTCTTATATTCGTTCTATCGTTCGTTCATTTGTTCTTTCTGTGGTTGTATCGTTCGTTTGTCTTTTCGTCGTTTGGTCTATTTTTGTTCTATCGTTCATTCTCTCGTCCGTTCCCTCTCGTTCTATCATTGGTCAGTTGGTTCTATCGTTCATTTGTTATTTCTTCATTCTATTATTTGTTCTATTGCTCGTTCTTTGGTTCGTTCTATTGTCGATCTATTGTTTGTTCGCTCTATCCTTTTTTCTTTCTACCGTTCTTTCCTCTGCTCGTTTGTTCTATCATTCTTTTGTTCCATCCTTCCTTCTATCATTCTAATATTCGTTCTATCATTCTTTTGTTCCCCCCTTCCTTCTATCATTCTAAAATTCCTTCTATCGTTCTTATATTCGTTCGTTCATTTGTTCGTTTGTTGGTTGTATCGTTCTTTTGTCTGTTTGTCGTTTCGTCTATTTTTCGTTCTATCTTTCGCTCTATCCTTCGTTCTTTTTAGCGTTCTATCATTTGTTCATTCGTTCTATCATTTGTTTGCCAGGTCTTTCCTTCTATCATTCGATCATTCTATCATTCGTTCTATTGTTCATTTATTGGGTCGTTGGTTGATTATACAGTTTGTTTGTTCTATTGTTCGTTTATTGTTCGCTCTATCCTTCGTTCTCTCTATCGTTCCATCATTTGTTCTATTTTTTGTTCTCTCATTTGTTCATCCCGTCCTTCCTTCTATCATTTTAATATTCCTTCTATCGTTCTTATATTCTCTCTATCGTTCGTTCATTTGTTCGTTCGTTGGTTGTATCATTCGTTTGTCTTCTCGTCGTTTCGTCTATTTTTCGTTATATCGTTGGCTCTATCCTTCGTTCTTTCTTGCGTTCTATCATTTGTTCATTCGTTCCATCATTTTTTTGCCAGGTCTTTCCTTCTATCAGTCTATCATTCGTTCTATTGTTCATTTATTGGGTCGTGGGTTGATTATACCGTTTGTTTGTTCTATTGTTCGTTTATTGTTCGCTCTATCCTTCGTTCTTTCTATCGTTCCATCATTTGTTCTATTGTTTGTTCTCTCATTTGTTCGCCCGTCCTTCCTTCTATCGTTCATACTATCATTCATTTGTTCCTTCTTTCGTTTTCTGAAATACAGTTGAAAATGTGGATCTGAGAATGAAAAGTCAAAAACGTGAAACGTCGAGATTCAACGCATGATCTTTTCTGATCCTTTTTAACATTTGTATAACCTTCAGTTCTTCAGTCTTTACTTATGAAAACCTGACTTTCTTTAATGGATGAATGGAGCAGGAGATCGACAGGATATTGTGTCAACAGTTATGCAGATGATGTAATGATCTGTGTCAGTAAAGAGAGAACAAACAGAAACAGAAACACAACTCAACACAAACCAGTAAAGGTCAAGTTCTTGGGAAAAGAACAAGCGCTAAACCAAAATCTGGCCTCAATGATAAAGTATCGATGTCGACGGAGGTGAAAGAGATCCGTCCTCGTCCCTTCTTTCTTTTGAAAGAGTGTTGCTGTGTGCAGGTGTCCATGGTGAAGAGCGAGGACACGAAGCTGCGACAGGAGGATCTCAGTAAACTGTTGTACGAAGTCCAGCTGCTCAGGTCCCAGCAGGACAACATGGAGTGTCAGATGCAGGACATGAAACAGTGAGTTTTCACTCGTTCATCACTTCACTTGTTCACCAGCACAGATCAAAGAGCTCCACAGAGAACAAACGAACAGAAGTAAGATTGTTTGAAGGCACTTTTTTCTGCTGATTTTAACGCTGAACAAAGTGAGTCACGCCTCGAGGCCATTGTGGCTAAAAACGGCTGCCTGTGTGTCATTGTGTGTCGAGTGTGACATTGTGTGTCGCAGCGTTCCTTTGTTGTCGTTATTGTCGACTCACCAGAGCAGAGAATGTTCACCTGCTCACCTGACCTGAAGCTCCCACAGCAGCACAACAATGTTTTTAATGAGGGAGGATCGATGGACGGACGAATGGGTGGATGTTTGGGTGGAATATGGATGGATGGATGGATGGATGGATGAATAGATGGATGAATAGATGGATATGTGGTGGGTTAATAGATGGATGATGGATGGTTGGAATAAGGATGGATGGATGAATGAATGGATGGATGGGTAATGGATGGATCGATTGGTAGTGGATGGAATATTGATGAATGGATGGGTGGTGGATGGATGAATGGATGGACGATGAAAGCATAATTAATAATTTTCTATAATTATGGATGGATGGATAGGTGGATGGGTAGTAAATGGATGTATGATGGTGCATGAAAGGCTGATGGTGCATAAAAGAATGATGGTGCATGAAAGGATGATGGTGCATAAAAGAATGATGGAAGGATGTTGGAAGGATGATGGTGCATAAAAGGATGATGGAAGGATGATGGTGCATAAAAGAATGATGGAAGGATGATGGTGCATAAAAGGATGATGATGGATGATGGTGCATAAAAGGCTGATGGTGCATGAAAGGATGATGGTGCATAAAAGAATGATGGAAGGATGTTGGAAGGATGATGGTGCATAAAAGGATGATGGAAGGATGATGGTGCATAAAAGAATGATGGAAGGATGATGGTGCATAAAAGGATGATGGTGCATACAAGGATGATGGAAGGATGATGGTGCATAAAAGAATGATGGAATGATGATGGTGCATGAAAGGATGATGGAAGGATGATGGTGCATAAAAGGATGATGGAAGGATGATGGTGCATACAAGGATGATGGAAGGATGATGGTGCATAAAAGGATGATGGAAGGATGATGGTGCATGAAAGGATGATGGAAGGATGATGGTGCATACAAGGATGATGGAAGGATGATGGTGGATAAAAGGATGATGGAAGGATGATGGTGCATACAAGGATGATGGAAGGATGATGGTGCATAAAAGAATGATGGTGCATGAAAGGATGATGGAAGGATGATGGTTCATAAAAGGATGATGGTTCATAAAAGGATGATGGTGCATAAAAGAATGATGGAAGGATGATGGTGCATGAAAGGATGATGGAATGATGATGGTGCATGAAAGGATGATGGATTGATGATGGTGCATGAAAGGATGATGGAAGGATGATGGTGCATACAAGGATGATGGAAGGATGATGGTGCATAAAAGAATGATGGAAGGATGATGGTGCATAAAATAATGATGGTTCATAAAAGGATGATGGAAGGATGATGGTGCATAAAAGAATGATGGAAGGATGATGGTGCATGAAAGGATGATGGAATGATGATGGTGCATGAAAGGATGATGGATTGATGATGGTGCATGAAAGGATGATGGAAGGATGATGGTGCATACAAGGATGATGGAAGGATGATGGTGCATAAAAGAATGATGGAAGGATGATGGTGCATAAAATAATGATGGTGCATGAAAGGATGATGGTTCATAAAAGGATGATGGTTCATAAAAGGATGATGGAAGGATGATGGTGCATAAAAGAATGATGGAAGGATGATGGTGCATGAAAGGATGATGGATTGATGATGGTGCATGAAAGGATGATGGAAGGATGATGGTGCATACAAGGATGATGGAAGGATGATGGTGCAAAAAAGAATGATGGAAGGATGATGGTGCATAAAAGAATGATGGAAGGATGATGGTGCATACAAGGATGATGGAAGGATGATGGTGCATAAAAGAATGATGGAAGGATGATGGTGCATAAAAGAATGATGGTGCATGAAAGGATGATGGAAGGATGATGGTTCATAAAAGAATGATGGAAGGATGATGGTGCATGAAAGGATGATGGATTGATGATGGTGCATGAAAGGATGATGGAAGGATGATGGTGCATAAAAGAATGATGGTGCATGAAAGGATGATGGAAGTATGATGGTGCATAAAAGAATGATGGTTCATAAAAGGATGATGGAAGGATGATAGTGCATAAAAGGGTGATGGAAGGATGATGGTGCATACAAGGATGATGGAAGGATGATGGTGCATAAAAGAATGATGGTGCATGAAAGGATGATGGAAGGATGATGGTTCATAAAAGGATGATGGTGCATAAAAGAATGGTGGTGCATGAAAGGATGATGGTTCATAAAAGGATGATGGTTCATAAAAGGATGATGGAAGGATGATGGTTCATAAAAGGATGATGGAAGGATGATGGTTCATAAAAGGATGATGGTTCATAAAAGGATGATGGTGCATAAAAGAATGATGGTGCATGAAAGGATGATGGAAGGATGATGGTTCATAAAAGGATGATGGTGCATAAAAGAATGATGGTGCATGAAAGGATGATGGAAGGATGATGGTTCATAAAAGGATGATGGTGCATAAAAGAATGGTGGTGCATGAAAGGATGATGGAAGGATGATGGTTCATAAAAGGATGATGGAAGGATGATGGTTAATAAAAGGATGATGGTTCATAAAAGGATGATGGAAGGATGATGGTTCATAAAAGGATGATGGAAGGATGATGGTGCATAAAAGAATGATGGAAGGATGATGGTGCACTAAAGGATGATGGAAGGCTGAAGTTATGATGGAAAGATGAAAGGATGATGAAAGGATGATGAAAGGATTATGAAAGGATGATGAAAACTTTGTAAACCATGTTTATTGACTGACATGTGAACATGTTGCTGCAGACAGAACGAGGTCCTGTGGAGAGAAGTCGTGTCTCTGAGGCAGAATCACACGCAGCAGCAGAAGGTCATGAACAAGGTCAGTCCAGAGTCTCTGCAACAACTGGATCTCCTGTGTGTGTGTGTGTGTGTGTGTGTGTGTGTGTGTGTGTGTGTGTGTGTGTGTGTGTGTGTGTGTGTGTGTGTGGGGGTGTGTGTGGGGGTGTGTGTGTGTGTGTGTGTGTGTGTGTGTGGGGGGGGGGGGGTGTGTGTGTGTGTGTGTGTGTGTGTGTGTGTGGGGGTGTGTGTGTGTGTGTGTGTGTGCGTGGGGGTGTGTGTGTGTGTGTGTGTGTGTGTGTGTGTGTGTGTGTGTGTGTGTGTGTGTGCGTATAAAAGTGTGTATGTATGTGTGTGTGTAAAATGTGTTATTGTCTGTGTTAATAGAAGCAGTATGTGTGTATATGTAAGTGTATTTTTGTGTCTGTGTGCACATAAGAGTGTATGTAAGTGTGTGTGTGAGTCTGTGTGTATATGTGTGTGTGTCTGTGTGTATATACAGTAAGTGTGTGTGTGTGTGGGTCTGTGTATATAAGTGTGGTTGTGCACATTAGAGTGTGAGTGTATATAAGTCTGTGTGTGTGTATCTGTGTGTATATAAGTGTGTTTGTGTATATTAGTGTGTTTGTGTGTCCGTAAGAGTGTGTGCATATCAGCGTCTGTATATAAATGTGTTTATGTTAACATAGGTGTGTGTGTGTCTGTGTGTATATAAGAGTGTATATACTATATATATATACTGTATATATATATATATATATATGAGTGTGTGTGTAAATATGTGTGTATATAAGTGTGTTTATGTTTACATAGGTGTGTGTGTATGTGTGTGTATGTAAGTGTATATACTGTATATATATATATATATATATATATATATATATATATATATATGAGTGTGTGTGTGTGTGTGTGTGTGTGTGTGTGTGTGTGTGTGTGTGTGTGTGTGTGTGTGTGTATGTGTGTGTGTGTGTATATGAGTATGTGTGTGTAAATATGTGTGTATATAAGTGTGTAAAGGATGCTGAATCATGTGATGCCATTTTCTCTCCTCCAGCTGATTCAGTTCCTGTTCAGCCAGATGCAGTCCAACAACACACCCAGTGGTGTGGGTCTGAAAAGGAAGCTGTAAGTAACAAACACAAAAGTACACAACAATTCACAGGAATACTCACAAATGTACATACATCTACATAAAGTGGGACGAGCGGGGAACAGTGGAAGGGCTGGCTCAGCTGACTCACTGACAATCTCTGAATGGATGCGAGTGCTGAATCAGTCGCACACACGCGCACACACACACACTTCCACACAGTAAAGGCAGAGCCGTGTGTGTGACCTTGTGTGTGTGTGTGTGTGTGTGAAATGCTGTTTCAGCTTTGTTCAGTGAACCCACATGAAGACCGACAGAAACACAAGTGATCAAGTGTTAACAATGTTTTGTGCTACACAACATGTTGCGGTGCGACACAGACATGAGACACACAATCAGTTGTGTTGTTGTGTGGGTCTGTGCAGGCCTCTGATGTTGGATGACGGTTCCCTCACTCCTCCTCCCGCCAAGTTCAGCCAGAACACGTCCATGGAGCCACTGCAGGAGCCGTTTTACATCCAGTCGGTGAGAGAACATCACAAATACACAACAACTACGATGACCTACAACACACACACACACATAAACGCACAAGCGCACACACACCCGTCTTTATATTTGAATTATTAACATATAATTTATAAAACATTGAAAACAAAACTTGTTTTGATGATGGTTGATATATATATAATGGAAGGATGATGGATGATGGATGGATATATGGAGGGTGATATATGATGGTAGGTCATGATGGATGAAGGAAGGATGATGGATGGATGGATGGATGGATGGATGGATGGATGGATGGATGGAGGGTGATAGATGACGCTAGATCATGATGGATGAAGGAAGGATGATGGATGGATGGATGGATGGAGCGTGATAGATGATGCTAGATCATGATAGATGAAGGAAGGATGATGGATGCATGGATGGATGGATGGATGGAGCGTGATAGATGATGCTAGATCATGATAGATGAAGGAAGGATGATGGATGCATGGATGGATGGATGGAGCGTGATAGATGATGCTAGATCATGATGGATGAAGGAAGGATGATGGATGCATGGATGGATGGATGGATGGAGCGTGATAGATGATGCTAGATCATGATAGATGAAGGAAGGATGATGGATGCATGGATGGATGGATGGAGGGTGATAGATGATGCTAGATCATGATAGATGAAGGAAGGATGATGGATGCATGGATGGATGGATGGAGGGTGATAGATGATGCTAGATCATGATAGATGAAGGAAGAATGGTGGATGCATAGATGGATGGATGGATGGATGGAGGGTGATAGATGATGCTAGATCATGATAGATGAAGGAAGGATGATGGATGCATGGATGATGGATGGAGGGTGATAGATGATGCTAGATCATGATAGATGAAGGAAGGATGATGGATGCATGGATGATGGAGGGAGGGTGATAGATGATGCTAGATCATGATAGATGAAGGAAGGATGATGGATGCATGGATGGATGGATGGAGGGTGATAGATGATGCTAGATCATGATAGATGAAGGAAGGATGATGGATGCATGGATGATGGAGGGAGGGTGATAGATGATGCTAAATCATGATAGATGAAGGAAGGATGATGGATGCATGGATGGATGGATGGAGGGTGATAGATGATGCTAGATCATGATGGATGAAGGAAGGATGATGATGGATGGATGGAGGGTGATAGATGATGCTAGATCATGATAGATGAAGGAAGAATGGTGGATGCATAGATGGATGGATGGATGGAGGGTGATAGATGATGCTAGATCATGATAGATGAAGGAAGGATGATGGATGCATGGATGGATGGATGGAGAGTGATAGATGATGCTAGATCATGATGGATGAAGGAAGGATGATGATGGATGGATGGAAGGTGATAGATGATGCTAGATCATGATGGATGAAGGAAGGATGATGGATGATGGATGGATGGATGGAGGGTGATAGATGATGCTAGATCATGATAGATGAAGGAAGGATGACGGATGCATGGATGGATGGATGGAGGGTGATAGATGATGCTAGATCATGATAGATGAAGGAAGGATGATGGATGCATGGATGGATGGATGGAGGGTGATAGATGATGCTAGATCATGATAGATGAAGGAAGGATGATGGATGCATGGATGGATGGATGGAGAGTGATAGATGACGCTAGATCATGATGGATGAAGGAAGGATGATGGATGCATGGATGGATGGATGGAGGGTGATAGATGATGCTAGATCATGATGGATGAAGGAAGGATGATGGATGCATGGATGGATGGATGGAGGGTGATAGATGATGCTAGATCATGATGGATGAAGGAAGGATGATGGATGCATGGATGGATGGATGGAAGGTGATAGATGATGCTAGATCATGATGGATGAAGGAAGGATGATGGATGCATGGATGGATGGATGGAGGGTGATAGATGATGCTAGATCATGATGGATGAAGGAAGGATGATGGATGCATGGATGGATGGATGGATGGAGAGTGATAGATGATGCTAGATCATGATGGATGAAGGAAGGATGATGGATGCATGGATGGATGGATGGAGGGTGATAGATGATGCTAGATCATGATGGATGAAGGAAGGATGATGGATGCATGGATGGATGGATGGAGGGTGATAGATGATGCTAGATCATGATGGATGAAGGAAGGATGATGGATGCATGGATGGATGGATGGAGGGTGATAGATGATGCTAGATGATCAAGTCTCACTGACTCTGCTCCTCAGCCCTCCAGTGACACGTCCTCCTCCACCACTGGTCTGACTGGAGGTCCCATCATCTCTGACGTCACCAACATCTCACACTCTGCTGCTCACATGCACGTGCAGACGGAGGAGAGCAGGTCAGTTATCTTCATCTTCATCATCCTCATCATCATCATCATCATCATCATCATCATCATCATCATCATCATCATCATCTTCATCATCATCATCATCATCATCATCATCATCATCATCATCATCATCATCATCATCTTCATCATCATCATAATCATCTTCATCATCATCATCATCATCATCATCATCATCATCATCATCATCACCATCATCATCATCATCATCATCATCATCATCATCTTCATCATCATCATCATCATCCTTATCTTCATCTTCATCATCATTATCTTCATCTTCATCATCATTATCTTCATCATCATCATCATCTTCATCACCATCATCATCATCATCATCTTCATCTTCATCTTCATCTTCATCTTCATCTTCATCTTCATCTTCATCTTCATCTTCATCATCATCATCATCCTCATCCTCATCCTCATCCTCATCCTCATCCTCATCCTCATCCTCATCCTCATCCTCTTCATCCTCATCCTCATCTTCATCTTCATCTTCATCTTCATCTTCATCTTCATCTTCATCTTCATCATCATCATCCTCATCCTCATCCTCATCATCATCCTCATCTTCATGCTCATCCTCATCCTCTTCATCCTCATCCTCATCATCATCTTCATCTTCATCCTCATCCTCATCCTCTTCATCCTCATCATCATCCTCATCCTCATCCTCATCCTCATCCTCATCCTCTTCATCCTAATCCTCATCCTCATCATCATCATCATCATCATCATCATCATCATCATCATCATCATCCTCATCTTCATCCTCATCCTCATCCTCATCCTCATCCTCATCCTCATCCTCATCCTCATCCTCATCCTCATCCTCTTCATCCTCATCATCATCCTCATCTTCATCCTCATCCTCATCCTCATCCTCATCCTCATCCTCATCCTCATCCTCATCCTCTTCATCCTCATCATCATCCTCATCTTCATCCTCATCCTCATCCTCATCCTCTTCATCCTCATCTTCATCTTCATCTTCATCTTCATCTTCATCTTCATCTTCATCCTAATCCTCATCATCATCTTCATCATCAACTTGTGATCCTGGATCAACCTTCTGAGTCTCTTTTGTCAGAGAAAAGTCATTGATGCTGATCAAGGAAGAACCCGTCAGTCCTGAAGTGAGGGCAGCAGGAAAGGCAGCTCTGACCTCCTCGTGTGAGGTCTGCTCCTCAGAACCACCCGTCCTCCCTGTGGCCATGGTCCAGTCGGTGCTGGAGGGCAGGGGTCCGACGCCGTCGGTGCTGGAGAGGAGGAGCAAGAGGGTCCTGCAGGAGAGGTGAGATCATCCGACCACTGGCCACCGGTGGAAGATCTCACGTGTTTGTGTTCAGGGTGGACTTCGTGGAGAACGTGGACATGAGTCTGGAGGACCTGCAGCAGCTCCTGCTCAAGAGCCACCAGCAGAGTGCGGTGGAGGCCGGAGGCAGCGCCGCCATGGACGTGAGTGACCACCACACACGTGTGGAGGTTCAAGAACTGACCTTGAACATGTCTTCCTCACAGCCCTTCAGCATGAGTCTGGCCGAGTGGAACTTCTCCGAGATGGAGTCGAACCTCAAACCGGTGAGTGGACTCAGAAGATCACGTTCTGAGGTGAAGAAGTTGATCCTCATGTTCGTGTCCGTCTGTCCAGTACATGTTTCAAGGTGATGAAGCTGAAGCTCTGCCGGCTGCAGGCTGTGAGGACCACTGACCACTGCAAGACACAGGTGACCTTTCAAGAGTTTAAACTGAACTCTTCCGTTTTATGTTCAATTGCACTTTATAACCACTAGAGGACGCTGACACGCTCATTACATATAAAAGTATAGTTAATATTATCATTGTTGTTTGTTTTTATTATTATTTTTGTCTTCCCCAACAATACTAAAAACAACTGCATTATTATTGTTGTGTTTTTTATAGTTTATATTTTTATAATGCTGTTGGTATTGTTTGTGTGGTTGTTGTTTTTCGTATTATTGTTGAATTTTTAATGACAATAATAAGAGAAACAACAATAATACATATAACGAGAATATTGTTGCCATTATTTGTCTTATTTTTGTTTTTAATGATTGTTTGCTTCAACAAGAAAATACAACAACAATAATATTGTTAACATTGTTTTTATTATTTGTGTTATTGTTGTTGTTTTTAATGATTGTTTGCTTCAACAAGAAATATTGGAGAAAAAAATCCTAAAAACTACAATATTAATATTAACATTGTTGGTATTGTTTGTATGATTGTTTTTATTTTTTATTGTTGTCATCGAAGAAGACAATAATTATAACAACAACACTAATATTATTAATATTGTTGTTATTATTTGTGTTGTTGTTGTTTTTAATTATTGTTGTGTTCTTAAACAAGAAAAATAAAAACAACACTAATATTATTAATATTGTTGTTATTATTTGTGTTGTTGTTGTTTTTAATTATTGTTGTGTTCTTAAACAAGAAAAATAAAAACAACACTAATATTATTAATATTGTTGTTATTATTTGTGTTATTGTTGTTTTTAATTATTGTTGTGTTCTTAAACAAGAAAAATAAAAACAACAATAATATTATTAATATTGTTGTTATTATTTGTGTTATTGTTGTTTTTAATTATTGTTTTTTTCTTCAACAAGAAAAATAAAAACAACAATAATATTATTAATATTGTTGTTATTATTTGAGTTATTGTTGTTTTTAATTATTGTTTTTTCTTCAACAAGAAAAATAAAAACAACAATAATATTATTAATATTGTTGTTATTATTTGAGTTATTGTTGTTGTTTTTAATTATTGTCTGCCGAAACAAGAAATATTGGAGAAAAAAATCATAAAAACTACAATATTAATATTAACATTGTTGGTATTGTTTGTATGATTGTTTTTATTTTTTATTGTTGTCATCGAAGAAGACAATAATTATAACAACAACACTAATATTATTAATATTGTTGTTATTATTTCTGTTGTTGTTGTTTTTAATTATTGTTTTTTTCTTCAACAAGAAAAATAAAAACAACAATAATATTATTAATATTGTTGTTATTATTTGTGTTATTTTTGTTTTTAATTATTGTTTTTTTCTTCAACAAGAAAAATAAAAACAACAATAATATTATTAATATTGTTGTTATTATTTGAGTTATTGTTGTTTTTAATTATTGTTTTTTTCTTCAACAAGAAAAATAAAAACAACAATAATATTATTAATATTGTTGTTATTATTTGTGTTATTGTTGTTTTTAATTATTGTTTTTTTCTTCAACAAGAAAAATAAAAACAACAATAATATTATTAATATTGTTGTTATTATTTGTGTTGTTGTTGTTTTTAATTATTGTTGTGTTCTTAAACAAGAAAAATAAAAACAACAATAACAATTAAGAAAATCAATCATAGAAAATAATACCAACAATAGTAACAACCACAATATTATTATTAATATTGTTGTTATTTTTATTATTATTATTATCTTCTCCAGAAATGATAATAAATAATAATAATAATTATAACAGTATGTTTTTGGTATTTCTTTTTTTTAATTAGACAACAATATGATGATTATTTAAGTCTGTTTTTAAATATTTATTTATTTGAATTCATTCAAATGTTGATGCTCTTCAATCTCATAAAGTTTTGTTTCTCATCACGACTCCTTCTGGTTTCAGCTCCACTGTTGACACTCGACTAGATTCACCTTCACGTCTGATGCTCTCAACACTTTGTCGACACTTTCACGTGTGCGTTTGTCCGGATGACGAACACACACACGATTCTAGACGGTGTGTAGACGAATATTCTTCAGGACAAAGAATCACGACGTGTCTCGAGATGAAGGTTTTCTGAAAACTTAACTGAGTTGAACTTTTATTCGCTGTCGGTCTGACAGCAAACTTGTTGGAGTGAGAATGGAGGAGGAGGAGGAGGAGGAGGAGGAGGAGGAGGAGGAGGAGGAGGAGGAGGGGGAGGGGGAGGAGGAGGAGGAGGAGGAGGAGGAGGAGGGGGAGGGGGAGGAGGAGGAGGAGGAGGAGGAGGAGGAGGAGGAGGAGGGGGAGGGGGAGGAGGAGGAGGAGGACACACACGTAATGACATAAATGTAGTGACACACATGTAATAACACACATGTAATAACACACATGTAGTGACACAAATTTAGCGACACACACGTAGCGACACACATTTAATGACACACATGTAGTGACACACATGTAATAACACACATGTAGTGACACAAATTTAGCGACACACATTTAATGACACACATGTAGTGACACACATGTAATAACACACATGTAGTGACACAATTGTAGTGACACAAATGTAGTGACACACATGTAATAACACACATGTAGTGACACAAATTTAGCGACAAACACGTAGCGACACACATTTAATGACACACATGTAGTGACACACATGTAATAACACACATGCAGTGACACAAATTTAGCGACACACACGTAATGACATAAATGTAGTGACACATGTAATAACACACATGTAGTGACACAATTGTAGTGACACAAATGTAGTGACACAAATGTAATGACACAAATGTAATGACACAAATGTAATGACACAAATGTAGTGACACACATGTAATAACACACATGTAGTGACACAAATTTAGCGACAAACACGTAGCGACACACATTTAATGACACACATGTAGTGACACACATGTAATAACACACATGTAGTGACACAAATTTAGCGACAAACATGTAGCGACACACGTGTAACGACACACACGTGTAACGACACACACGTAGCGACACACACGTAATGACATAAATGTAGTGACACACATGTAGCAACACACACAAAGTGACACACATGTAACGACACACACGTAGCGACACACACGTAATGACATAAATGTAGTGACACACATGTAATAACACACACAAAGTGACACACATGTAATGACACACATGTAAAGTGACACACGCATGTAGCACCACACACATGTAAAGCAACACATGCATAGGAACCAGCACACGCATGTTGCTACACACACATTTAAAGAGACACACACATGTGTAGTGACACACACATGTGAAGCAACACACGCATGTAAACAAGTACACGTATGTACCGAAACACGCGAAGCAGCACACACGTGTGAAGCAGCACACACATGTGAAGCAGCCCATGCATGTAGTGACACAAACATGTAGCAATGCACATCTAGCGACAACATGTAGCAACGCACACATGTGAAACTACACACATGTGAAGCTACAGTTGCATGAAGCAACGCACTTCTTGCGACGCACATGTGGTGACACACTAGTAGCGAGACACGCAATATGAGGCTTCATACGCAATATGAAGCGACACACAACATGTAGCTCGTAGCTGCACATGCACAGGCTACGCACACAAGTAGCCACATAAAGGCGTAGCAGCACGTGCACTTAGCGTCGAACACATGTAGCGACACACACTTCTGTCCACTTGAATGTGAAGTCTAAAACTGCAGTTTTGCACATTGAAATATTTGTTGTTGTGAACATGAAACCGAACAGGAACCAAAAGAGAAGCTTCGTGTTTCCAGAGGAATCTGACTGGGAACACAAAAAAAAAACATGGAGGCAGGAAGTGAGGAGGCACCACTTCCTGTCTGAGTTGTCGGGAAGACATCTTGGGAAAAAAAAAAAAAACTTCACAGTGAAGAGATGGACTCTCAGCTCAGCTGCTCACACAGACTCACACAGACTCACACAGACTCACACAGACTCACACAGACTCACACAGACTCACACAGACTCACACACACTCACTCACACTCACACAGACTCACACACACTCACACACACTCACACAGACTCACACAGACTCACACAGACTCACACACACTCACTCACACTCACACAGACTCACACAGACTCACACACACTCACACACACTCACACAGACTCACACAGACTCACACACACTCACTCACACTCACACAGACTCACACAGACTCACACAGACTCACACAGAATCACACAGACTCACACAGACTCACACAGACTCACACACACTCACACAGACTCACAGACTCACACAGAATCACACAGACTCACACACACTCACACAGACTCACACAGACTCACACAGACTCACACACACACACTCACACTCACACAGACTCACACACACTCATACACACTCACACAGACTCACACACACTCACTCACACTCACACAGACTCACACAGACTCACACAGACTCACACACACTCACACAGACTCACACAGACTCACACTCACACATACTCACACAGACTCACACACACTCACACAGACTCACACAGACTCACACACACTCACTCACACTCACACAGACTCACACAGACTCACACAGACTCACACACACTCACACAGACTCACAGACTCACACAGAATCACACAGACTCACACAGACTCACACAGACTCACACAGACTCACACAGACTCACACACACTCACTCACACTCACACAGACTCACACAGACTCACACACACTCACACACACTCACACAGACTCACACAGACTCACACACACTCACTCACACTCACACAGACTCACACAGACTCACACAGACTCACACAGAATCACACAGACTCACACAGACTCACACAGACTCACACACACTCACACAGACTCACAGACTCACACAGAATCACACAGACTCACACACACTCACACAGACTCACACAGACTCACACAGACTCACACACACACACTCACACTCACACAGACTCACACACACTCATACACACTCACACAGACTCACACACACTCACTCACACTCACACAGACTCACACAGACTCACACAGACTCACACACACTCACACAGACTCACACAGACTCACACTCACACATACTCACACAGACTCACACACACTCACACAGACTCACACAGACTCACACACACTCACTCACACTCACACAGACTCACACAGACTCACACAGACTCACACACACTCACTCACACTCACACAGACTCACACAGACTCACACACACTCACACACACTCACACACACTCACACACACTCATACACACTCACACAGACTCACACACACTCACTCACACTCACACAGACTCACACAGACTCACACACACTCACACAGACTCACACAGACTCACACAGACTCACACTCACACAGACTCACACACACTCACACAGACTCACACAGACTCACACACACTCACTCACACTCACACACACTCACTCACACTCACACAGACTCACACAGAATCACACAGACTCACACACACACACACACTCACACAGACTCACTAAGACTCACACAGACTCACACACACTCACACACACTCACACAGACTCACACAGAATCACACAGACTCACACACACTCACACAGACTCACACAGAATCACACAGACTCACACACACTCACACAGACTCACACAGACTCACACAGACTCACACACACACACACACTCACACAGACTCACACAGACTCACACACACTCACTCACACTCACACAGACTCACACAGACTCACACACACTCACACACACTCACACAGACTCACACAGACTCACACACACTCACTCACACTCACACAGACTCACACAGACTCACACACACTCACACACACTCACACAGACTCACACAGACTCACACACACTCACTCACACTCACACAGACTCACACTCACACAGACTCACACAGACTCACACAGACTCACACACACTCACACAGACTCAACACAGACTCACACAGACTCACACACACTCACACACACTCACACAGACTCACACACACTCACACACACTCACACACACTCACACAGACTCACACACACACACACAGACTCACACACACTCACACAGACTCACACACACTCACTCACACTCACACAGACTCACACACACTCACACACACTCACACAGACTCACACACACTCACACAGACTCGCAACACATATGCCAGGAAAGGTCGGGAGCAGCAGAGCTGGAGAGAAGAAAAAAGAAGTTTGTTGTGACGTTTGTGGGTCTTCACAACATGAGATGTGTTTCTACAGAAGGTTGTCGGTGCAATACTGTCCAGAGACCAGAGGAATGTAGGAGTTTCTGGATCATCTTGTCTGCAGCGATGGACACGAGAACTTGCACTAAACACACCACAGTTGTATGATATTTGAAAGTGTAGACACTAGCATAGCATTTATCCTCGTTCCTCACGAGTGTTTCTTTTTTTCCCCGGGAGTGAGTGATGCACACATTCAGTTGTGTTGACTTTTTTCGGTCACTTTGACTTGAACGAATGTGTTGAGAAGAATATCGACATTTAAAGTTTGTCGTGGTTTCAGGCGAGCGTTTGTGTGAAGATCTCTGCTGTAAGAAAAGCATTTTATCTACTGACAATATTACGTGTTTTTGAAGGGTTTAATAAATAAGTGTTTTATTACAGAGACTCAAATAAACTGCACATGTATTCCATCCTTGTATGATGTATATTTCAAATAAAGCTATTATTTACAAATACTTTGTTGTCTGGACATTATCATTGAAAGTCAAGAGCTTTATTATAGATTTTTGTTTTGTTTTTCATTTCCATAATTATGTGCGATAAATAAGATTGAAAGAACGTTTGTTGTTGTTTCTTTTTCATTATTATTATTATTATTATTATTAATAATAATAATAATAATACATTGTATCTAAAGGCATCTTTCAAGACACTTAAGGTCAATGTACAGATACATTTAAGACAGCGAAACAAATCATTAAAAGACTATCATCCAACGCTTTAAAACACATTTAATAGACGTTAAAACAGTTCAAAATTTCATTCAAACAAATGAAAACATCATTAAAACACATCTATATATAATTAAAACACATTAAAACATCATCAAAACACTTCAAATATTCATTAAATCATGTTAAAACACATAAAAACGTCATTTAAACACTTCAAAATGTCATTCAAACACGTTAAAACATTATTAAAACACCATTAAAACACATCATTTAGACACGTCAAAATATAATTAAAACACGTTAAAACATCATCAAAACACTTCAAATTTTCATTAAAACACGTTAAAACACATCAAAACGTCATTAAAACATGTTAAACCATTATTAAAACACCATTAAAACACATCATTTAAACACTTCAAAATATAATGAAAACACATTAAAACAACTTAAAACATCATCAAAACACTTCAACATTTTATTAAAACATGTAAAACATTATTAAAACACCATTAAAACACATTAAACATATCTAAACCACATCATTAAAACACTAAATGTCATTGTAACACTTTAAAACATAATTAAACAGATTCAAACACATTAAAAAATCATTAAAACAATCAAACAAACAAAAATCCATCAAACATAAAAAGGTAAAGGAAATGTAATGATTTGAAATAGACAGTTCTGAACAGATTATGTTAGATTAGGGTTAATTTACTTTTTTTACTTTTCAATCTGACAAATTTGACATTGATGTGTTTTGTATGAAGATGGAATCTTCCTGACTCTGGGCCAACATATACTCTTATTTTGAAGTGCGCCGGAAGTAGCTGTGCAGGCAGCAGGAAGTCGCGTCTGCGCCTTCAGTCTGTTCTTGCTCCGCTAATCTTCTGAGATTTAAGTTTCTTCTCTCGGGGTGAACAGCAGGTGAGATTGTGTGTCGTTGTAGTTGTTCTGTCGTTTTGTTGTTGTACTTTGTGTCCCGGGAACGTGTACGGTTCGCTGTTAGCTGTTAGCCAGAGTTAGCATTCGTGTTTGAAAAGCTTCAAAAATAGTTAAAATGTGTGAAAATATCTTTCTCCTGCGCATTAAAAACTAGGATTATTATTGTGTTGCTGAAGTGAAGTGTTGTGTTTATCTGTCAAAGTATTCCAGGAGCAAACACACGCAGATTACGAGGCTTTAGCGTTACTCTCTGTTGCTAGGCAACGCGTCTCCGCTTATCATGACGCTAGTGTCGTAAAGTGACGTGAACAGCCGTCATGGTTGTAGGTGAAACTTGTGTTGTTGTCTGTGCAGCAGCAGCGAGATGTTGGTTCCGATCTTCACGCTGAAGCTGAACCACAAGATCAACCCTCGCATGGTGACGGTGGGAAGGTTTGATGGAGTTCATCCCTGCATCACTGCTGCCACTCAAGCTGGGAAGGTGAGGACTCTGGTGCTCACTGACGGGGTCATGACCTCCAGCTATCTTCATCATCATCTTCATCATCATCATCATCATCATCATCATCATCATCATCATCTTCATCATCTTCTTTATCCTCATCATCTTCATCATCTCGTTCATCCTCATCATCTTCATCATCCTCATCATCCTCATCATCTTCATCCTCATCTTCATCATCTTCATCATCTCCATCATCTCCATCATCTTCATCATCATCATCTTCACCATCTCCATCATCATCATCATCATCTCCACCATCATCTTCATCATCTCCATCATCTCTATCATCCTCATCATCTTCTTTATCCTCATCATCTTCATCATCTTGTTCATCCTCATCATCTTCATCATCCTCATCATCATCTTCATCATCTTCGTCATCTTCATCATCATCATCTTCACCATCTCCATCATCATCATCATCATCTCCATAATCTTCATCATCTTCATACTCTTTATCATCCTCATCTGCTTCATTATCTTCATGATCTTCATGATCTTCGTCATCCTCATCATCCTCATCATCTCCATCATCTTCCTCAACCTCATCATCTTCATCATCTACTTCATCTTATACATCATCTTCATCATCCTCATCTTCTTCATCATCTTCATCATCTTCATACTCTTTATCATCCTCATCTGCTTCATAATCTTCATAGACTTCATCCTCCTCATCTTCTTCATGATCTTCATCATCTTCATGATCTTCATGATCATCATCATCATCATCATCATGGAGATCTTCATGTTCCTCAGAGAAGCATTGTTCTGGTCACTGACCTTGAACCTTCATCTTCTCGTGCTGAACTGCAACAGTTTATATTCCAGAGTCAAAGGATGGTGTCGTCGTCCATCAACGATCAATGATCTCCAACAAGTGTCTCACCTGTGCAGGTGTTCATCCACAACCCTCACACTCGCACCCAGCGACCGGCGGCTCACCGTCTGAGTCAGAGCGCCACGGACTCGGACATCTCACTGCTGAACATCAACCAGGCGGTCTCCTGCCTGAGCGCGGGACCCCTGAGGCCCGACACCACGGGCGACACCCTCCTGGTGGGCTCTCAGACCAACCTGCTGGCCTACGACGTCCACGACAACGCAGACATCTTCTACAGAGAGGTGAGTGGAGCAGCATCATGGTGCTCAGAACATCTAAGCAACGTTTACTTTGTTCACAAATATTTCTAGATCTTTTGATCCAAATAAACACACTCACATTGACACACACATGCTCACAGAGACAAACTCACACACAAACACACGCTCACGATACGGAGACACACACAAATGCATGCTAACACACGCTCACATACACATGGTAAAACTCACAGGCAGACATATAAACACACTGACACACACACACTCTCTCATGCACGCACACGGTGAAACACGCACACGCTCTCACAGGCAGACATACAAACACACTTACACACTGACACACACACGCTGTCATGCACGCACACGCACACGGTGAAACACGCACACGCTCTCACAGGCAGACATACAAACACACTTACACATAGACACACACTAAAATGCTCTCACAAACTCACAAACACACTCCTACTGAAAGACTCACAGAGATACACACAGATTGTGACACACTCAAATAGATACACACAAACACTCACAAGGACACTTACACGCACACAGCCAGAGTCACACACTGAGATACACACATATACAGACAGACGCACTGTCAGAGACACAGGCGCACACACACAAAGATAGACACACACACACACACAGACTTTCTGAGAAACGCACACAAAGATGGACACACACCCAGAGACACACACACACAGAGTCACGCATGCAAACACACTCTCACATACACATGGTAAAACAAGCTCTCACAGGTAGACATATAAACACACACACACAGATAAACACACGTACACATAGACACACACTAAAACGCTCACACACACTCACAGACTGAAAGACTCACAGAGATACATTGTGACACACTCAAAGGGTTACACACAAACACTCACAGAGACACTTACACACAAACAACCAGAGACACACACTGAGATACACACATATACAGACACACACTGTCAGAGACACAGGCGCAAACACACTAAGATAGATACACACACACAGACTTGCTGAGAAACGCACACAAAGGTGGAGACACAAACAAAGATGGACACACACACGCTGAGAAACACACACACAAAGATGGACACACACCCAGAGACACACACGTGCTGTGAAACACACACACAAAGATGGACACATGAACAAATATAAACACACATACTCAGATACACACATACTCAGAGACACAAACATACAGAATTCAATTATATGGATGTTCAATGACTGCTGCTTTGAAATCAGAGCAATATTTGTGTATTTTACATCTGGATGACACACCGTCAAAAGTCGTCCATTATTGTTGTTCCTTCTATTAAAGGTGACAGACGGAGCCAATGCTATTGTTTTGGGGAAACTTGGAAACATCGCGAGTCCTCTGGCCATCATTGGAGGGAACTGTGCTCTGCAAGGGTTCGACCACGAGGGCAACGACCGCTTCTGGACCGTAAGCCACGTCTTCGTCGCTTCGACACAAAACAATTGAGTCGTTCACCAACACTGTCGAGCCACAGAGCTGAGCTAAAGCCCTGAAACACTGTCTTTACCAGGTCACTGGAGACAACGTCAGGTCGCTGGTCCTCTGTGACTTCACTGGAGATGGAAAAAATGAGGTGAGACAGACGTATATATACACACATATACACACACAGACATATACACGCACAGACATATACACACACAGACATATACACACACAGACATATACACACACAGACATATACACTCACAGACATATACACACACAGACATATACACTCACAGACATATACACTCACAGACATATACACTCACAGATATATACACACAGACATATACACTCACAGACATATACACTCACAGACACACACAGACATATACACACACAGACATATACACTCACAGACATATACACTCACAGACACACACAGACGTATACACACACAGACATATACACTCACAGACATATACACTCACAGACATATACTCACATACATATACACTCACAGACATATACACTCACAGACACACACAGACATATACACTCACAGACATATACACTCACAGACATATATACTCACAGACATATACACTCACAGACATATACTCACAGACATATACACTCACAGACATATACTCACAGACATATACACTCACAGACATATACTCACAGACATATACACTCACAGACATATACACTCACAGACATATATACTCACAGACATATACACACACAGACATATACACACACAGACATATACACTCACAGACATATACACTCACAGACATATATACTCACAGACATATACACTCACAGACATATACACTCACAGACATATACACTCACAGACATATACACTCACAGACATATACTCACAGACATATACACTCACAGACATATACACTCACAGACATATACACTCACAGACACACACAGACATATACACTCACAGACATATACACTCACAGACACACACAGACATATACACTCACAGACATATACACTCACAGACACACACAGACATATACACTCACAGACATATACACTCACAGACACACACAGACATATACACTCACAGACATATACACTCACAGACACACACAGACATATACACTCACAGACATATACACTCAAAGACATATACAGACACACACACAGATACACACAGAGTGACTACACTGTCTTGTCTCAGCTGCTGGTTGGATCCGAGGACTTCGACATCCGAGTGTTCAGGGAGGACGAGCTGGTGTCAGAGATGACGGAGAATGAGGTGATTTAAGAAAGATTGTGTGTCGACTCATGAACCTGCTCTCACTGATGCTCTCTCTGATGCTCTCACTGATGTTCTCTCTGATGCTCTCTCTGATGCTCTCTCTGATGCTCACTGATGCTCTCTCTGATGCTCTCTCTGATGTTCTCTCTGATGCTCTCACTGATGCTCTCACTGATGCTCTCTCTGATGCTCTCAATGATGCTCTCTCTGATGCTCTCTCTGATGCTCTCTTTGATGTTCTCTCTGATGCTCTCTCTGATGCTCTCTCTGATGCTCTCTCTGATGCTCTCTCTGATGCTCTCTCTGATGCTCTCTCTGATGCTCTCTCTGATGCTCTCTCTGATGCTCTCTCTGATGCTCTCACTGATGCTCTCTCTGATGCTCTCTCTGATGCTCTCACTGATGCTCTCTCTGATGCTCTCTCTGATGCTCTCTCTGATGCTCTCTCTGATGCTCTCACTGATGCTCTCTCTGATGCTCTCTCTGATGCTCTCTCTGATGCTCTCTCTGATGTTCTCTCTGATGCTCTCACTGATGCTCTCTCTGATGCTCTCTCTGATGCTCTCTCTGATGCTCTCTCTGATGTTCTCTCTGATGCTCTCACTGATGCTCTCACTGATGCTCTCTCTGATGCTCTCTCTGATGCTCTCTTTGATGTTCTCTCTGATGCTCTCTCTGATGCTCTCTCTGATGCTCTCTCTGATGTTCTCTCTGATGCTCTCACTGATGCTCTCTCTGATGCTCTCACTGATGCTCTCTCTGATGCTCTCTCTGATGTTCTCTCTGATGCTCTCTCTGATGCTCTCTCTGATGCTCTCTTTGATGTTCTCTCTGATGCTCTCTCTGATGCTCTCTCTGATGCTCTCTCTGATGTTCTCTCTGATGCTCTCACTGATGCTCTCTCTGATGTTCTCTCTGATGCTCTCACTGATGCTCTCTCTGATGCTCTCACTGATGCTCTGTCTGATGCTCTCTCTGATGCTCTCTCTGATGCTCTCACTGATGCTCTCACTGATGCTCTCTCTGATGTTCTCACTGATGCTCTCACTGATGCTCTCTCTGATGTTCTCACTGATGCTCTCTCTGATGCTCTCACTGATGCTCTCTCTGATGTTCTCTCTGATGCTCTCACTGATGCTCTCACTGATGCTCTCTCTGATGTTCTCTCTGATGCTCTCTCTGATGTTCTCTCTGATGCTCTCACTGATGCTCTCACTGATGCTCTCTCTGATGTTCTCTCTGATGCTCTCACTGATGCTCTCACTGATGCTCTCACTGATGCTCTCACTGATGCTCTCTCTCTCTCTGATGCTCTCTCTGATGCTCTCTCTGATGCTCTCACTGATGCTCTCTCTCTCTCTGATGCTCTCACTGATGCTCTCTCTGATGCTCTCTCTCTCACTGATGCTCTCTCTGATGCTCTCTCTGATGCTCTCTCTCCCTCTGATGCTCTCTCTGATGCTCTCTCTCTCTCTGATGCTCTCACTGATGCTCTCACTGATGCTCTCTCTGATGCTCTCTCTCTCTCTGATGCTCTCTCTGATGCTCTCACTGATGCTCTCTCTGATGCTCTCTCTCTCACTGATGCTCTCTCTGATGCTCTCTCTGATGCTCTCTCTCTCACTGATGCTCTCTCTGATGCTCTCTCTGATGCTCTCTCTCTCTCTGATGCTCTCACTGATGCTCTCACTGATGCTCTCTCTGATGCTCTCTCTCTCTCTGATGCTCTCACTGATGCTCTCTCTCTCTCTGATGCTCTCTCTGATGCTCTCTCTCTCTCTGATGCTCTCACTGATGCTCTCACTGATGCTCTCACTGATGCTCTCTCTGATGCTCTCACTGATGCTCTCTCTCTGATGCTCTCTCTGATGCTCTCACGGATGCTCTCTCTGATGCTCTCTCTCTCTCTGATGCTCTCTCTGATGTTCTCACTGATGCTCTCACTGATGCTCTCTCTGATGCTCTCTCTGATGCTCTCACTGATGCTCTCTCTGATGCTCTCTCTGATGCTCTCACTGATGCTCTCACTGATGCTCTCTCTGATGCTCTCTCTGATGCTCTCTCTGATGCTCTCTCTGATGCTCTCACTGATGCTCTCTCTGATGCTCTCTCTGATGCTCTCTCTGATGCTCTCACGGATGCTCTCTCTGATGCTCTCTCTCTCTCTGATGCTCTCACTGATGCTCTCACTGATGCTCTCTCTCTGATGCTCTCTCTGATGCTCTCTCTGATGCTCTCACGGATGCTCTCTCTGGTGCTCTCTCTGATGCTCTCACTGATGCTCTCACTGATGCTCTCTCTGATGCTCTCTCTCTCTCTGATGCTCTCACTGATGCTCTCTCTGATGCTCTCTCTCTCTCTGATGCTCTCACTGATGCTCTCTCTGATGCTCTCTCTCTCTCTGATGCTCTCACTGATGCTCTCACTGATGCTCTCTCTCTCTCTGATGCTCTCTCTGATGCTCTCTCTGATGCTCTCTCTCTCTCTGATGCTCTCACTGATGCTCTCTCTGATGCTCTCTCTCTCTCTGATGCTCTCTCTGATGCTCTCTCTGATGCTCTCTCTCTCTCTGATGCTCTCACTGATGCTCTCTCTGATGCTCTCTCTCTCTCTGATGCTCTCACTGATGCTCTCTCTGATGCTCTCTCTCTCACTGATGCTCTCTCTGATGCTCTCTCTCTCTCTGATGCTCTCACTGATGCTCTCACTGATGCTCTCTCTCTCTCTGATGCTCTCACTGATGCTCTCTCTGATGCTCTCACTGATGCTCTCACTGATGCTCTCACTGATGCTCTCACTGATGCTCTCTCTCTCTCTGATGCTCTCTCTGATGCTCTCTCTGATGCTCTCACTGATGCTCTCTCTGATGCTCTCTCTCTCTCTGATGCTCTCTCTGATGCTCTCTCTGATGCTCTCTCTCTCTCTGATGCTCTCACTGATGCTCTCTCTGATGCTCTCTCTCTCTCTGATGCTCTCACTGATGCTCTCTCTGATGCTCTCTCTCTCTCTGATGCTCTCTCTGATGCTCTCACTGATGCTCTCACTGATGCTCTCTCTCTCTCTGATGCTCTCTCTGATGCTCTCTCTCTCTCTGATGCTCTCTCTGATGCTCTCTCTGATGCTCTCTCTCTCACTGATGCTCTCACTGATGCTCTCTCTCTCTCTGATGCTCTCACTGATGCTCTCTCTCTCTCTGATGCTCTCACTGATGCTCTCTCTCTCTCTGATGCTCTCACTGATGCTCTCTCTCTCTCTGATGCTCTCTCTCTCACTGATGCTCTCACTGATGCTCTCTCTCTCTCTGATGCTCTCACTGATGCTCTCTCTCTCTCTGATGCTCTCTCTCTCTCTGATGCTCTCACTGATGCTCTCTCTCTCTCTGATGCTCTCTCTCTCACTGATGCTCTCACTGATGCTCTCTCTGATGCTCTCTCTCTCACTGATGCTCTCACTGATGCTCTCTCTCTCACTGATGCTCTCACTGATGCTCTCTCTCTCTCTGATGCTCTCACTGATGCTCTCTCTCTCTCTGATGCTCTCACTGATGCTCTCACTGATGCTCTCTCTCTCTCTGATGCTCTCACTGATGCTCTCTCTCTCTCTGATGCTCTCACTGATGCTCTCACTGATGCTCTCACTGATGCTCTCTCTGATGCTCTCACTGATGCTCTCTCTGATGCTCTCTCTCTCTCTGATGCTCTCACTGATGCTCTCACTGATGCTCTCACTGATGCTCTCACGGATGCTCTCACTGATGCTCTCTCTGATGCTCTCACTGATGCTCTCTCTGATGCTCTCTCTCTCACGGATGCTCTCACTGATGCTCTCTCTGATGCTCTCACTGATGCTCTCTCTGATGCTCTCTCTCTCACGGATGCTCTCACTGATGCTCTCACTGATGCTCTCACTGATGCTCTCTCTGATGCTCTCACTGATGCTCTCTCTGATGCTCTCTCTCTCACGGATGCTCTCACTGATGCTCTCTCTGATGCTCTCACTGATGCTCTCTCTGATGCTCTCTCTCTCACGGATGCTCTCACTGATGCTCTCACTGATGCTCTCACTGATGCTCTCTCTGATGCTCTCTCTCTCTCTGATGCTCTCACTGATGCTCTCTCTCTCTCTGATGCTCTCTCTCTCTCTGATGCTCTCTCTGATGCTCTCACTGATGCTCTCTCTCTCACGGATGCTCTCACTGATGCTCTCACTGATGCTCTCTCTCTCTGATGCTCTCACTGATGCTCTCTCTCTCTCCTCAGACGGTCACATCTCTGTGCCACATGCACGACAGCAGGTTCGGCTACGCTCTGGCTAACGGCACCGTGGGAGTCTACGACCGGACCGCTCGCTACTGGAGGATCAAGGTGAGAAAGAAACCCTCGACCGGTTCAGACCAGTTCAAACGCTCTCTCTCTCTCCTGCTGTCAGTCTAAGAATCACGCCATGAGCATCCACGCCTTCGACCTGAACGCTGACGGGGTCGTGGAGCTGATCACTGGCTGGTCCAATGGCAAGGTGTGACGCACTCGGACACACTCGGACACACTCGGACACACTAGGACACACTCGGTCTCACTCGGACACACTCGGACACACTAGGACACACTAGGACACACTCGGACACACTCGGACACACTCGGTCTCACTCGGACACACTCGGACACACTCGGACACACTCGGACACACTAGGACACACTCGGACACACTCGGTCTCACTCGGACACACTAGGACACACTCGGACACACTAGGACACACTCGGTCTCACTCGGACACACTCGGACACACTCGGACACACTAGGACACACTCGGACACACTCGGACACACTCGGTCTCACTCGGACACACTCGGACACACTCGGACACACTAGGACACACTCGGACACACTCGGACACACTCGGACACACTCGGTCTCACTCGGACACACTCGGACACACTAGGACACACTCGGACACACTAGGACACACTCGGTCTCACTCGGACACACTCGGACACACTAGGACACACTCGGACACACTCGGACACACTCGGTCTCACTCGGACACACTCGGACACACTCGGACACACTAGGACACACTCGGACACACTAGGACACACTAGGACACACTCGGACACACTAGGACACACTCGGACACACTAGGACACACTCGGCCCCCCTCGGACACACTAGGACACACTAGGACACACTCGGACACACTCGGACATACTAGGACACACTCGGACACACTAGGACACACTCGGACACACTCGGTCTCAATCGGACACACTCGGACACACTAGGACACACTCGGACACACTAGGACACACTCGGACACACTCGGACACACTAGGACACACTCGGACACACTAGGACACACTAGGACACACTCGGACACACTAGGACACACTCGGACACACTAGGACACACTCGGCCCCCCTCGGACACACTAGGACACACTAGGACACACTCGGACACACTAGGACACACTCGGACACACTAGGACACACTCGGACACACTCGGACACACTAGGACACACTCGGACACACTAGGACACACTCGGACACACTCGGACACACTAGGACACACTAGGACACACTCGGACACACTCGGCCCCCCTCGGACACACTAGGACACACTCGGACACACTAGGACACACTCGGACACACTCGGACACACTAGGACACACTCGGACACACTAGGACACACTCGGACACACTAGGACACACTAGGACACACTCGGACACACTCGGACACACTAGGACACACTCGGACACACTCGGACACACTAGGACACACTAGGACACACTTGGACACACTCAGAGAATTACATTCAGACACACACACACTCAACTACACTCAGCTACACTCGGACACACTCAAAGACTCGCATGCAGACACACTCAGAGACACACTCAGACACACACACTCGGACACACTCAGAGTCTACATTCAGACACACACACACTCCGCTACACTTGGACACACTCAATGACTTACATTCAGACACACACACACTCAACTACACTAGGCTACACTCAAAGACTCGCATGCAGACACACTCAGACACACACACTCAGAAACACACTCAGACACACTCAAAGACTTGCATGCAAACCACTCGGAGACACAAACACTCAGACACACTCGGACACACACTCGGAGACACACAATCATAGACACAGTCGGACACACTCAGAGACACACAATCATAGACACAATCATAAACCCTCACTCAGAGACACTCACACACTAACAGACACACTCACTCAAAGACAAACAAAGAGAAACACAGAGAGACTCATGAAGCGAGAGCCATAAAGTGAGTCATAAGATGTGTGGTGCTTCAGATCGATGCTCGCAGTGACAGGACGGGCGAGGTGGTCTTCAAGGACAACTTCTCGTCCTCCGTGGCTGGAGTGGTGGAAGGAGACTACAGGCTGGACGGACAGCAGCAGCTCATCTGTGCTTCGGTGGAAGGAGAAGGTTCGTCGGCGTCGTACTCGCGTCTCTCCTCGGTTCCACCATCTCCGACGCTTCTCTCCTTCAGTGCGGGGATACCTCCCAGCTAGCAAGGACATGAAGGGGAACCTGATGGACTCCAGCGCCGAGCAGGACCTGATCAGAGAACTGAGCCATCGGAGGCAGAATCTGCTGCTGGAGCTGAGAAATTATGAAGAGAATGCCAAGGTGAGAACAACCCTGTCACTGACGCACACACTTACACTCACACAGACACACACACGAACATACACACACTTACACTCACACACTTACACTCACACAGGCACACACACAAACAAACACAACCAAACACACACAGACACACACAGGCACACACTTACACTCACACAGACACACACACAATCACAAACGCAGGCACACACTTACACTCACACAGAGTCACACATACACACACAGGGACAAACTTACACTCACACAGACACACACACACAATCACGCATACAAACACAGGCACAAACTTACACTCACACAGACACACACACACAATCACAAACGCAGGCGCACACTTACACTCACACACACACACACACACACACATAGACACAGGGACAAACTTACACTCACACAGACACACACACAATCACACACACACAGGCACACACTTACACTCACACAGACAGGCACAAACTTACACTCACACAGACACACACACACTCACACACACAGGCACAAACTTACACTCACACAGACACACACACACTCACACACACAGGCACAAACTTACACTCACACAGACACACACACACAATCACAAACGCAGGCACACACTTACACTCACACACACACACATAGACACAGGGACAAACTTACACCCACACAGACACAGACACACACACAATCACACACACAGGCACACACTTACACTCACACAGACACACACACACTCACACATACAGGCACAAACTTACACTCACACAGACACACACAAACATACACTGACTAGCACATACACACATGGTCACACAAACACTCGCACACAAAGAAAGAGTTGCACTGACAGACAGACACACATACACAAAAACATGGATCTCAGTTGTTCACAAGTGTTGTTTATTCCAGGGTGTGTCTGATGCCAACGGCAGTGTCGGTGTGATTCCAGCAAACACACAACTTCAGACGGCGTTATCGGTCAAAGCTGCGACAGACTCGCAGAAAGCTCATGTGGAACTCAGCATCTCCACACCCAACGGTACCATCACATATTTGTGTAGACAAACATTAGAATCATATTTGTGGAGACAAACATTAGAATCATATTTGTGTAGACAAACATTAGAATCATATTTGTGTAGACAAACATTAGAATCATATTTGTGTAGACAAACATTAAAAACCATCATATTTGTCTAGACAAACATTTAGAACCATCATATTTGTGTAGACAAACATTATAAACCATCATATTTGTGTAGACAAACATTTAGAACCAACATATTTGTGTAGACAAACATTTGAATCATATTTGTGTAGACAAACATTAGAATCATATTTGTGTAGACAAACATTAAAAACCATCATATTTGTCTAGACAAACATTTAGAACCATCATATTTGTGTAGACAAACATTATAAACCATCATATTTGTGTAGACAAACATTTAGAACCAACATATTTGTGTAGACAAACATTTAGAACCAACATATTTGTGTAGACAAACATTATAAACCAACATATTTGTGTAGACAAACATTAAGAACCATCATATTTGTGTAGACAAACATTTAGAACCATCATATTTGTGTAGACAAACATTATAAACCATCATATTTGTGTAGACAAACATTAAGAACCATCATATTTGTGTAGACAAACATTATAAACCATCATATTTGTGTAGACAAACATTTAGAACCATCATATTTGTGTAGACAAACATTATAAACCATCATATTTGTGTAGACAAACATTAAGAACCATCATATTTGTGTAGACAAACATTATAAACCATCATATTTGTGTAGACAAATATTATAAACCATCATATTTGTGTAGACAAATATTATAAACCATCATATTTGTGTAGACAAACATTTAGAACCATCATATTTGTGTAGACAAACATTAAGAACCATCATATTTGTGTAGACAAACATTTAGAACCATCATATTTTTTGTAGACAAACATTATAAACCATCATATTTGTGTAGACAAACATTAAGAACCATCATATTTGTGTAGATAAACATTAAGAACCATCATATTTGTGTAGACAAACATTAAGAACCATCATATTTGTGTAGACAAACATTTAGAACCATCATATTTGTGTAGACAAACATTTAGAACCATCATATTTGTGTAGACAAACATTTAGAACCATCATATTTGTGTAGACAAACATTTAGAATCATCATATTTGTGTAGACAAACATTTAGAACCATCATATTTGTGTAGACAAACATTTAGAACCATCATATTTGTGTAGACAAACATTTAGAACCATCATTTTTGTGTAGACAAACATTTAGAACCATCATATTTGTGTAGACAAACATTATAAACCAACATATTTGTGTAGACAAACATTATAAACCAACATATTTGTGTAGACAAACATTAAGAACCATCATATTTGTGTAGACAAACATTATAAACCATCATATTTGTGTAGACAAACATTAAGAACCATCATATTTGTGTAGACAAACATGAGAACCATCATATTTGTGTAGACAAACATTATAAACCATCATATTTGTGTAGACAAACATTAAGAACCATCATATTTGTGTAGACAAACATGAGAACCATCATATTTGTGTAGACAAACATTATAAACCATCATATTTGTGTAGACAAACATTAAGAACCATCATATTTGTGTAGACAAACATTATAAACCATCATATTTGTGTAGACAAACATTTAGAACCATCATATTTGTGTAGACAAATATTATAAACCATCATATTTGTGTAGACAAACATTTAGAACCAACATATTTGTGTAGACAAACATTTAGAACCATCATATTTGTGTAGACAAACATTAAGAACCATCATATTTGTGTAGACAAACATGAGAACCTTCATATTTGTGTAGACAAACATTTAGAACCATCATATTTGTGTAGACAAACATGAGAACCTATATATTTGTGTAGACAAACATTTAGAACCATCATATTTGTGTAGACAAACATTTAGAACCATCATATTTGTGTAGACAAACATTTAGAACCATCATATTTGTGTAGACAAACATTATAAACCATCATATTTGTGTAGACAAACATTTAGAACCATCATATTTGTGTAGACAAACATTTAGAACCATCATATTTGTGTAGACAAACATTAAGAACTATCAAATTTGTGTAGACAAACATTATAAACCATCATATTTGTGTAGACAAACATTTAGAACCATCATATTTGTGTAGACAAACATTTAGAACTATCATATTTGTGTAGACAAACATTTAGAACCATCATATTTGTGTAGACAAACATTTAGAACCATCATATTTGTGTAGACAAACATTTAGAACCATCATATTTGTGTAGACAAACATTTAGAACTATCATATTTGTGTAGACAAACATTTAGAACCATCATATTTGTGTAGACAAACATTTAGAACAATCATATTTGTGTAGACAAACATTTAGAACCATCATATTTGTGTAGACAAACATTTAGAACTATCATATTTGTGTAGACAAACATTTAGAACTATCATATTTGTGTAGACAAACATTAAAAACCATCATATTTGTGTAGACAAACATTAAGAACCATCATATTTGTGTAGACAAACATGAGAACCTATATATTTGTGTAGACAAACATTAAGAACCATCATATTTGTGTAGACAAACATGAGAACCTATATATTTGTGTAGACAAACATTAAGAACCATCATATTTGTGTAGACAAACATGAGAACCTATATATTTGTGTAGACAAACATTAAGAACCATCATATTTGTGTAGACAAACATTAAGAACCATCATATTTGTGTAGACAAACATTTAGAACCAACATATTTGTGTAGACAAACATTTAGAACCAACATATTTGTGTAGACAAACATTCAGAACCATCATATTTGTGTAGACAAACATTTAGAACCATAATATTTGCGTAGACAAACATTTAGAACCAACATATTTGTGTAGACAAACATTTAGAACCAACATATTTGCGTAGACAAACATTTAGAACCATCATATTTGTGTAGACAAACATTTAGAACCAACATATTTGTGTAGACAAACATTTAGAACCAACATATTTGTGTACACAAACATTTAGAACCATCATATTTGTGTACACAAACATTTAGAACCATCATATTTGTATAGACAAACATTTAGAACCAACATATTTGTGTAGACAAACATTTAGAACCAACATATTTGTGTACACAAACATTAAGAACCATCATATTTGTGTAGACAAACATTATAAACCAACATATTTGTGTACACAAACATTTAGAACCATCATATTTGTGTAGACAAACATTAAGAACCATCATATTTGTGTAGACAAACATTATAAACCATCATATTTGTGTAGACAAACATTTAGAACCAACATATTTGTGTAGACAAACATTAAGAACCATCATATTTGTGTAGACAAACATTTAGAACCATCATATTTGTGTAGACAAACATTTAGAACCATCATATTTGTGTAGACAAACATTAAAAACCATCATATTTGTGTAGACAAACATTTAGAACCATCATATTTGTGTAGAAAAACATTTAGAACCATCATATTTGTGTAGACAAACATTTAGAACCAACATATTTGTGTAGACAAACATTTAGAACCATCATATTTGTGTAGACAAACATTTAGAACCAACATATTTGTGTACACAAACATTAGAATTATGATATTTGTGTAGACATTAAGAACTATCATATCTGTGTAGACAAACATTATAAACCAACATATTTGTGTAGACAAACATTAAAAACCATCATATTTGTGTAGACAAACATTTAGAACCATCATATTTGTGTAGACAAACATTAAAAACCATCATATTTGTGTAGACAAACATTTAGAACCATCATATTTGTGTAGACAAACATTTAGAACCATCATATTTGTGTAGACAAACATGAGAACCTATATATTTGTGTAGACAAACATGAGAACCTATATATTTGTGTAGACAAACATGAGAACCTATATATTTGTGTAGACAAACATGAGAACATATATATTTGTGTAGACAAACATGAGAACCTATATATTTGTGTAGACAAACATAAGTGTTGTTCCTTTCATCTCCGTGTTGCTACAGAAACCATCATCCGTGCGGTTCTGATCTTCGCTGAGGGGATCTTTGAGGGCGAGAGTCATGTGGTCCATCCCAGTGTGCAGAACTTGTCGGGGTGTGTTCGAGTCCCCATCACTCCTCCCAAAGACATCCCAGTGGACCTGCACATCAAAGCCTTCGTTGGCGGGAAAACCAGGTGAGATTGTGTTTAGATTAGTTTGTGTTCCATCAGTGTTGATGACTTCCTGTCTCCTCAGCTCACAGTTCCACGTGTTCGAAATCACACGTCAGCTTCCTCGGTTCTCCATGTATGACATCGCTGTAGAAGCTAACGACCCACTTCCTGCTGGGACTGTGACCTTCAGTATCAACGACCGACCTCAGAGAGTAAGATGAAGAAGAAGAAGATGATGATGATGTTGTAGATGAAGATGAAGATGATGATGATGATGTTGTAGATGAAGATGAAGATGATGATTATGATGAAGATGTTAAAGATGATGATGAAGATGATGATGATGATTATGATGAAGATGTTAAAGATGATGATGAAGATGATGATGAAGATGTTATAGATGATGATGA
Source organism: Callionymus lyra (assembly GCF_982586985.1). NCBI lineage: Eukaryota > Metazoa > Chordata > Actinopteri > Syngnathiformes > Callionymidae > Callionymus > Callionymus lyra. Next base: position 25,307,983 of record NC_141825.1, on the reverse strand, counting down.
TGATGTTGAAGATGATGATGATGATTATGATGAAGATGTTAAAGATGATGATGAAGATGATGATGATGATTATGATGAAGATGTTAAAGATGATGATGAAGATGATGATGATGATTATGATGAAGATGTTAAAGATGATGATGAAGATGATGATGAAGATGTTATAGATGATGATGATGATGTTGAAGATGATGATGATGATTATGATGAAGATGTTAAAGATGATGATGAAGATGATGATGATGATTATGATGAAGATGTTAAAGATGATGATGAAGATGATGATGAAGATGTTATAGATGATGATGATGATGATGTTGAAGATGATGATGATGATGATGATGATGATGATGATGATGTTGAAGATGATGATGATGATGATGAAGATGTTAAAGATGATGATGATGATGAAGATGATGATGATGATGAAGATGTTAAAGATGATGAAGATGATGATGAAGATAACGTTGGTGATGAAGATGTTGATGATGATGATGATGAAGATGTTGAAGATGATGAAGATGTTAAAGATGATGATGAAGATGATGATGATGATTATGATGAAGATGTTAAAGATGATGATGAAGATGATGATGAAGATGTTATAGATGATGATGATGATGTTAAAGATGATGATGATGATGAAGATGTTAAAGATGATGATGATGATGAAGATGATGATGATGATGAAGATGTTAAAGATGATGATGATGAAGATGATGATGAAGATAACGTTGGTGATGAAGATGTTGATGATGATGATGATGAAGATGTTGAAGATGATGAAGATGTTGAAGATGATGATGATGATTAAGATTACGTTGATGATGATGAAGATGTTATAGAATATGATGATGATGAAGATGTTGAAGATGATGATGATGAAGATGACGTTGATGATGAAGATGTTAAAGATGATGATGATGATAACGTTGGTGATGAAGATGATGATGATGATGAAGATGTTGAAGATGTTAAAGATGATGATGAAGGTGATGATGATGATGAAGATGTTATAGATGATGATGAAGATGTTGAAGATGATGATGATGAAGATGATGATGAAGATGTTATAGATGATGATGAAGATGTTGAAGATGATGATGATGAAGATGATGATGATGATGATGAAGATGACGTTGATGATGAAGATGTTAAAGATGATGATAACGTTGGTGATGAAGATGTTGAAGATGAAGATGTTGATGATGATGATGATGAAGATGTTAAAGATGATGATGATGATGATGGAGATAAAGTTGATGATGATGATAACGTTGATGATGAAGATGATGATGATGGAGATAAAGTTGATGATGATGATAACGTTGATGATGAAGATGTTAAAGAAGAAGATGATGATGATGATGATGATGAAGATTCATGCTTGTGTTCAGGTGGTCATGTGGCTCAATCAGAGCTTCCTGCTCCCAGAGGGAGTCGACAGTCCTGAAGTCACCTTTAACCTTCTGAGAGGAGGAGGACTGCTGTCCATCAACATGTCCAACAATGGACAGGTGCTCTCACACATACACACACACACACACATGAACACACACACACACACACACACACGTACACACACACGTACACACACACACACACACACACACACGTACACACACACACACACACACACGTACACACACACACACACATGAACACACACACACACACACGTACACACACACACATGAACACACACATAGAGTGTCAATAAGTCTATCAAATCAAAAAGTTTGATTGAGTACTGACAGGAAGTGTTGAGGACACGTTTGAACGTCACCATTGGACATGTGTCTCCAGATCACTCTGAGGACAGACGACATCGACCTGGCCGGAGACCTGGTCCAGTCTCTCGCCTCCTTCCTCGCCATAGAGGACTTGTCTGCGGAGGCGGACTTCCCGAGCTACTTCGAGGAGCTGCGCTCCACTCTCACCGAGGTGGCTTCACACCTGCCTCACACCTGTCTCACACCTGCCTCACACCTGTCTCACACCTGTCTCACACCTGTCTCACACCTGCCTCACACCTGTCTCACACCTGTCTCACACCTGCCTCACACCTGTCTCACACCTGCCTCACACCTGTCTCACACCTGTCTCACACCTGTCTCACACCTGTCTCACACCTGTCTCACACCTGCCTCACACCTGCCTCACACCTGTCTCACACCTGTCTCACACCTGCCTCACACCTGCCTCACACCTGTCTCACACCTGTCTCACACCTGTCTCACACCTGTCTCACACCTGTGTCACACCTGCGTCACACCTGTCTCACACCTGTCTCACACCTGTCTCACACCTGCCTCACACCTGCCTCACACCTGTCTCACACCTGTCTCACACCTGCCTCACACCTGTCTCACACCTGTCTCACACCTGCCTCACACCTGTCTCACACCTGCCTCACACCTGCCTCACACCTGTCTCACACCTGTCTCACACCTGCCTCACACCTGCCTCACACCTGTCTCACACCTGTCTCACACCTGTCTCACACCTGTGTCACACCTGCGTCACACCTGTCTCACACCTGCCTCACACCTGTCTCACACCTGTCTCACACCTGTCTCACACCTGCCTCACACCTGTCTCACACCTGCCTCACACCTGTCTCACACCTGCCTCACACCTGTCTCACACCTGCCTCACACCTGCCTCACACTGTCTCACACCTGTCTCACACCTGCCTCACACCTGTGTCACACCTGCGTCACACCTGTCTCACACCTGTCTCACACCTGTCTCACACCTGCCTCACACCTGTCTCACACCTGCCTCACACCTGCCTCACACCTGCCTCACACCTGTCTCACACCTGCACCAGAACTAGTGTTGCTCGGTCTCTGACCCCCGTCTGTCCCTCAGGTGGACCAGTTCCACTCCGTGCACCAGAAGCTGACGGCAGAAATGGCCGACCACTCCAACTACATCCGGAACATCCTGGTGCAGGCGGAGGATTCTCGTCTGATGGCAGACATGTGAGACTCTCTTCTTCTTCTTCTTCTCCAGTGTAGCAACAACAACGCTGTGTGAAGTGTGTGTTGTTGTGTTGTTGATCTGGAGCTTTTGTACAGTCACAAGAAGAACTTGCTGTTGTGTATCAACAATAATCTCTGGAATACTGACCAGTTCACACTATGACCACCAGGTGGTGATACAATTATTAGAGCGGCAAACATATTCAGATGGACATACACATGGATACACACACACATACACACAGTTACACATCGACACACAGGCACACACGCAGATAACGACAGACAAGCGCACACCTATAGACACACAGACACACTCAGATTCACGCAAACAGATACACACAGGCAAACCCACATTCAGACACACACATACAGATACACATTGACACACACAAAGGTTCACACACAGGAATAAACACACAAATCAAAAAGCACAAGAAAGACACAGAAAGTTTCACTGAGACACACACAGACATGTGTAGAAGAAAGTGTGCAGGTCAGTGTGTGTGATGAGACACGAGTGTGTGTGTGTGATGAGACACGAGTGTGTGTGTGATGAGACACAAGTGTGTGTTTATGATGAGTGTGTGTGATGAGACACGAGTGTGTGTGTGTGATGAGCCACAAGTGTGTGTGTGATTAGACACGAGTGTGTGTGTGTGTGTGATGAGACACAAGTGTGTGTTTGTGATGAGTGTGTGAGTGTGTGTGTGTGTGTGTGTGTGTGTGATGAGCCACAAGTGTGTGTGTGTGATGAGACACGAGTGTGTGTGTGTGATGAGCCACAAGTGTGTGTGTGTGATGAGACACAAGTGTGTGTGTGTTTGTGATGAGCCACAAGTGTGTGTGTGTGATGAGACACAAGTGTGTGTGTGTGTGTGATGAGACACAAGTGTGTGTGTGTTTGTGATGAGCCACAAGTGTGTGTGTGTGATGAGACACAAGTGTGTGTGTGTGTGTGATGAGACACAAGTGTGTGTGACGAGACACATGTGTGTGTGATGAGACTCAAGTGTGTGTGTGTGATGAGACACAAGTGTGTGTGTGTGATGAGACACAAGTGTGTGTGTGTGATGAGACACAAGTGTGTGTGACGAGACACATGTGTGTGTGATGAGACTCAAGTGTGTGTGTGTGATGAGACACAAGTGTGTGTGACGAGACACATGTGTGTGTGATGAGACTCAAGTGTGTGTGTGTGATGAGACACAAGTGTGTGTGTGTGATGAGACACAAGTGTGTGTGTGTGATGAGACACAAGTGTGTGTGTGTGACGAGACACATGTGTGTGACGAGACTCAAGTGTGTGTGTGTGATGAGACACAAGTGTGTGTGTGTGACGAGACACATGTGTGTGTGATGAGACTCAAGTGTGTGTGTGTGATGAGACACATGTGTGTGATGAGACACAAGTGTGTGATGAGCCACAAGTGTGTGTGTGTGGCGAGACACATGTGTGTGACGAGACTCAAGTGTGTGTGTGTGATGAGACACGAGTGTGTGTGTGTGACGAGACTCAAGTGTGTGTGATGAGCCACAAGTGTGTGTGTGTGACGAGACACATGTGTGTGACGAGACTCAAGTGTGTGTGTGTGATGAGACACAAGTGTGTGTGTGTGACGAGACACATGTGTGTGTGATGAGACTCAAGTGTGTGTGTGTGATGAGACACATGTGTGTGATGAGACACAAGTGTGTGTGATGAACCACAAGTGTGTGTGTGTGGCGAGACACATGTGTGTGACGAGACTCAAGTGTGTGTGTGTGATGAGACACGAGTGTGTGTGTGTGACGAGACTCAAGTGTGTGTGATGAGCCACAAGTGTGTGTGTGTGACGAGACACATGTGTGTGACGAGACTCAAGTGTGTGTGTGTGACGAGACTCAAGTGTGTGTGTGATGAGACTCAAGTGTGTGTGATGAGCCACAAGTGTGTGTGTGTGATAAGACACAAGTGTGTGTGTGTGACGAGACTCAAGTGTGTGTGATGAGCCACAAGTGTGTGTGTGTGATAAGACACAAGTGTGTGTGTGTGATAAGACACAAGTGTGTGTGTGTGATAAGACACAAGTGTGTGTGTGTGACGACACTCAAGTGTGTGTGATGAGCCACAAGTGTGTGTGTCTGCAGGGTCAGCATGAAGAAGCGCTACAGAGAGTTGTACGACCTCAACAGAGACCTGGTCAACGAGTACAAGATCCGCTCCAACAACCACAACGCTCTGCTCAGTCGACTCAAGTCCGTCAACCTGGCCATCCAGAGAGCCGGGCGACTACGAGGTGAGACCCTCTGGAGGACCCTCGTCTACACAACACACACACCAGCTGGTCGACAACAACAAGCTCTGACACACAACAACACGCTTGAGAGACGAAGCCTCGTCAACATGTTTGATTGACAGCAGCAGCAGCTACACAAACAGCTTCACACAACTGTGCACACATGACTCTGAGAAACACAACTTTCACATCAACAACATTAATACTAATAACTAAAACTACATCTTGAATAATAACAACAATAACTAAGTTTACAATAATAATAACACAAATAATAATAATAACCTCTACAATAATAATAACTACAGTAATAACATCATTAATATAAACCATAAGCATCACAACAACTTTAATACTAATAACTAAAACAACATCTTGAATAATAACAACAATAACTACGTTTACAATAATAATAATAACCTCTAAAATAATAATAGTAAATAAATGAAATCTACAAATAACCTACAATCTTGTCTACGATAATAACAATAATAATAACCTCTTCAATCCTCATAACAATAACAATACATCGTATCAATAATACTTGCCATAATTACAATAGAAATAACATGTACAGTAATAATAACTATAACAATAATAACTATTATAACTATAACAATAATAACTATTATAACTATAACAATAATAACTATAACAATAATAACTATTATAACTATAACAATAATAACTATTATAACTATAACAATAATAACTATAACAATAACAACTATTATAACTATAACAATAATAACTATTATAACTATAACAATAATAACTATAACAATAATAATGACCATAATAATAATACAACAACAATAAAAATAAAGTCAATTATATTAATAACAATAATGATTATAAAGTGAGAAATATTGGCAATCACTGGTTTTGTGCTTTAGAGAGAGATAACAGGAGTTAGAGTGAAGAGAGAGAGAGAGAGAGAGAGAGAGAGAGAGAGAAAGGGAGTGAAAGAACAGGAGTGAGAGTGAAGAGAGAGAGAGAGAAGTAGTGAGAGAACAGGAGTGACGGAGAGAGAAAAGGTGAGAGTGAAGATTGAGAGAGAGAGAAGCAGTGAGGAGTTAGAGAGAGAGAGAAAAAAAGAGCGAACAGGAGTGAGAGAGAGAGAGAGAGAGAGAGAAGGGGTGAGAGTGAAGATTCAGAGCGAGAAGAGTAAGAGTAGAGAGAGAGAGAGAGAGAGAGAAGAAGAAGTTGAACAAGTTAGAAGTGTGAGGAGGAGGCAGATGCTAATGGAACAAGAGAAGAACTGACTGACGATCATCAGGATGAAGATCTCGTACAGGAAGACGAGTGAACATGATGAGCGAGGGAATAAGGAAGAGAGAGAGAGACTCGTTTTGTTCTCATCTGCTCATCAATTAATTGGACAGCAGGTTGATCACAAATCATGTCTTAGTTCCTGCATGTTGACTATTCTGACGGACAATTTTCCTTCTGTCCTTTTGTCTTCATCCATCCATCCCTCCATCCATCCCTTCATCCCTCCATCCATCCATCCCTCCATCTATCCCTCCATCCCTCCATCCATCCATCCATCCATCCATCCCTCCATCCATCCATCCCTCCATCCCTCCATCCATCCATCTCTCCATCCATCCATCCCTCCATCCATCCACCCATCCATCCATCCATCCATCCCTCCATCCATCCCTCCATCCATCCCTCCCTCCATCCCTCCATCCATCCCTCCATCCCTCAGTGGGTAAACCGAAGAACCAGGTGATCTCTGCGTGTCGAGACGCCATCAAGAGCAACAACGTGGCTTCACTCTTCAGGATCATGAGAGCTGGAGCTGCTTCTTCCTGAAGAAGGACCACCAGGAGAAGAACCGCTGAGCTCAGAAGATCCCGGTGTCATGATGTCCAGCACCAGAACTTTACCGTCCATCCCAGTGTGCTGGTGTGAGACATGATTGACATCTGTCACGTGACGGATCTTCACGTATGAACACCAGTCAATCATGTTTATTTATCTTTAGATGATCTTTATTTATTTAAGAAAATAATACAAATATTACAAAGAAACCAAAACTACAGCGTCGTCCAGGTTTTTTTAGGCCAAATCTAAAGTTCTCAAGGTTAAAGAAAAAGGTGTCACATGACCAACATTGTGTGTTTACATTTTGTAGTACGTTTGTGTTTGTGTCAGAAATAAATTCCTCTTTTTCTAGACTTTATGGTTTGTTCCTCACATCAGGTTCATCTGGACGCGGATCTTCTTTATGACTCACAAATATTTCCTGAGAGCTCAGAGCAGTTTCCTGAAACCTGACCTGGTCTGCAGCACAACTCAAGGTTCAAAGTTCCTCTTGTCTGAAGAATGTTCATCTCTCTGATGCCCATACCATGATCACATGAGGTCTGTCCCAGCTACTTAGGGCGAGAGGCCTGGGACACCCTGAGCTGGTCGCCAGCCTCTCACACAGAGACGAACAACACATACCTGCTGACAGTTACAATTCTTTATTTGATGTTTTTGGACTGTGGGAGGAAGGTGAAGTATGTGGAGTAATCAAATAATCTTTCTGCTGACTCATCATTAATGCGTCTCTCATTGAATAATATTTCTGCTGACTCATCATTACCCATCTTCAGTTAAAGAAACTTTCTACAAACTCATCATTAATGCTTCTCTCATTGAATAATATTTCTGCTGACTCATCATTACCCATCTTCAGTTAAAGAAACTTTCTGCAAACTCATCATTAATGCTTCTCTAGTTGAATAATCTTTCTGCTGACTCATCATTACCCATTTCCAGTTAAAGAAACACATTTGCCAACTCATCATTAATGCTTCTCTAGTTCAATAATCTTTCTGCTGACTCATCATTACCCATCTCCAGTTTAAGAAACTTTCTGCAAACTCATCATTAATGCTTCTCTAGTTAGTAATCTTTCTGCTGACTCATCCTTAATCATCTCTAGTTGAATAATCTTTCTGCCGACTCATCATTAATCATCTCTAGTTGAATAATCTTTCTGCTGACTCATCATTACCCATTTCCAGTTAAAGAAACACATTTGCCAACTCATCATTAATGCTTCTCTAGTTCAATAATCTTTCTGCTGACTCATCATTACCCATCTCCAGTTTAAGAAACTTTCTGCAAACTCATCATTAATGCTTCTCTAGTTAGTAATCTTTCTGCTGACTCATCCTTAATCATCTCTAGTTGAATAATCTTTCTGCCGACTCATCATTAATCATCTCTAGTTGAATAATCTTTCTGCTGACTCATCATTAATCATCTCTAGTTGAATAATCTTTCTGCTGACTCATCATTAAACATCTCAAGTTGAAAAATCTTTCTGCCGACTCATCATTATTGAACTCCAGTTAAGGAAACTTTCTGCCGACTCTTCATTTATTCTTCTTTAGTTAAATAATATTTCTGCTGACTCATCATTAATACTTCTCTAGTTGAATAAACTTTCTGCTGACTCATCATTAATCATCTCCAGTTAAAGAAACTTTCTGCCGACTCTTCATTTATTCTTCTTTAGTTAAATAATATTTCTGCTGACTCATCATTAATACTTCTCTAGTTGAATAAACTTTCTGCTGACTCATCATTAATCATCTCCAGTTAAAGAAACTTTCTGCCGACTCATCATTAATACTTCTCTAGTTGAAGAATATTTCTGCTGACTCATCATTTGTCTTCGGTTAAAAAAAATCTGCTGAGTCATCTTTCCTTTCCTGGTTAAATATTTCTAAATGTTCTGGTAAATATTTCCGTTGACTCATCAATTTTATTCACTTAAACAATCTTTCTGCCGAGTCATCATAAATCTTCTTCTATCGAAGAATCTTCCTGCTGACTCATCATTAATCTTGTCCAGCTGAGGATTCCTTTCGGGAACGATCTTTGATAGATTTATCTTTTTTTTCAACTGATCGGCTTTTTTCATCTGTGGAACACATTAACAGCTTTTGTATTCATTTAGTTTTTTTGTTTTCTTGTGTTTTTATTTATTTATTTCATTTGTGCTTGTGTTTGAAATGTTCTTCAAGACGCAGTAACTTCTCATCATGACCATGATTTCAACTCATTACTTTATAAAGTTGCTCTGAAATCTGGACGAACGAGAGGTTACGAGAGTCCGTTATGATGTAATAATGTCTTCACTCCTCCTCCAGCTGTGACCACGCCCCGCTTTGTTTATACAACAAGTCCTTCGAAGGCGGTGACTTCCGGGGTTGATGACGCGCGGTGACAAACCTCAATGCTTGAGCAATTACAGCAGAGATTTCAACAAGATTTCATCTCCAGAACAACAAAGTGTTTTTCAGTGGGAGGAGCTTAAGATCATTTTCTAATGTCAATAAACGAAAAGAGAGTTTTGTACAAACACACACTACAATAGAGTCACACATCACAACAACACACAGACTGATGATACAATAGAGTCACACATCACAACAACACACAGACTGATGATACAATAGAGTCACACATCACAACAACAACACACACACACACACTGATGATACAATAGAGTCACACATCACAACAACACACAGACTGATGATACAATAGAGTCACACATCACAAAAACAACACACACACACACACTGATGATACAATAGAGTCACACATCACAACAAACACACACTGATGATACAATAGAGTCACACATCACAACAACAACACACACACACACTGATGATACAATAGAGTCACACATCACAACAACAACACACACACACACACTGATGATACAATAGAGTCACACATCACAACACACACACACTGATGATACAATAGAGTCACACATCACAACAACAACACACACACACACACACTGATGATACAATAGAGTCACACATCACAACACACACACACTGATGATACAATAGAGTCACACATCACAACAACAACACACACACACTGATGATACAATAGAGTCACACATCACAACAACACACACTGATGATACAATAGAGTCACACATCACAACAACAACACACACACACACACACACACTGATGATACAATAGAGTCACACATCACAACAACAACACACACACACTGATGATACATTTTAGTCACACAACACACACACACTGATGATACAATAGAGTCACACATCACAACAACACACACACACTGATGATACAATAGAGTCACACATCACAACACACACACACTGATGATACAATAGAGTCACAAATCACAACAACACACACACACTGATGATACAATAGAGTCACACATCACAACAACACACACACACTGATGATACAATAGAGTCACACATCACAACAACACACACACACACAGATGATACAATAGTCACACATCACAACACACACACACTGATGATACAATAGAGTCACACATCACAACACACACACACTGATGATACAATAGAGTCACACATCACAACACACACACACTGATGATACAATAGAGTCACACATCACAACAACACACACACACACTGATGATACAATAGAGTCACACATCACAACAACACACACTTACATTAACACAATAGTTGAACTTGAAAAAGGTTTTTGTATGTCTTTGTGTACTTGTAGAACCTCTGTGAACAAAGAAAGTAGTTCAATATTTACACATTTAATTCACTGAAAAATAAAAAATAAACATCATTTCGCGTCTATTTTAATTTCGATATTTAACAACATTTAATCTCAAATATTATTACGTTCACACTCGTGTTTTTATAATCCATTCAAGTTTTCAACTCTTTTGAGATAAAGTTTGACGCCGCGTTCGATGACGCAGCAGAGATTTCCCACCGTACCTGAAGGCAGCACTGGGGCAGCTCGCGGAACATTTCAACACATCGAGGAACATCTGGATCATCTGGACTCACGCTCGTCTCACGGCAAGTTCTCGTCACTTTACGACACAATATTGTATATTTCGCGACCCACGGGACTGTGTGACGTGTGATCTTGAACTTATCGATCAGCTTGACTGGCGGAAAAAAAAGGGAGGAAACCCGTAAAGTTTCTAATATTGGCGCAACATATTTCTGAAGTTGTGTGGATTTTGATAAAGAGACTTTGCACATTATTGAGTTGTAGAGAAAAAAAAGGACAAAATGTACGAAGTCAGTATGACAGAGGTGTTCACACGAACATGTGCGTCCAGGAAACTTTGAATGAATACTCAACGCAACAGGCGGTGTTCAAGGCACCGTCCTCAAATAACGACCATCGGAAAATGAAAAGAAACTGAAAAAAATGTGTATGTTTCACGTCTTTATTTAATACATATTAAATCCTCATGTTAAAGACTTCATCGCCATCGTACTGCACTAAATATCTTTTCCATTTTTTCTTCTTCTTCTTAAACATTTGATGTACACTAAGGCCCCTAACCTTCAACTCTGGTTGGCACCAAATTCACTTTATTTGTCGCTTTTATTTCCAAGAGCAACATTAATTGATGACATGTGATCTCACGAGTCACAGCAAATGGCTCAAATGACATCATGAACGGATGAAAATAAAACGGTCAAAACTGGAGTCCGTTCCGGTCGCTCCAACACGCCGTCACTTCCTGTTCCCGGGTCTTAATACTTCGCTTTGTGGAGAAAAATGGTGGAGTGTCAAGGGTCGTTTATTCGCCTCTTCAAGTCAAACAAAATACAAGCTTTACGATCAATCGGACGCACTTTCTCCCGGCGACTTTACAGGTCAATAGCTCCGGGAGAAACGGTCTCGAGCTGTAGAAACATCGCGATATTTAAGGCAAATTTGCCCCGGCCAGGGGTTCGTCTCTTTCCGGCCAAATGGTCCTTTCAAGTTGCCTGTGTCTCGATCACCCGCAGAGCGAACTTCCTAACCTGCCCTCTTGCAATCTAAGATTCAAATGTTCTCTGGTGTGGGCTTCCGTCTTCCAGCCCCCCCTCCTGGATAGTGTATAATCATTTTTAATCGAACAAAAACTAAACCAAACTTTTGTCGCTCGTCTGCAGGAGAACGTTCATCTGCTGTTGCGTCCGAGCCGTCGGGCGCCAAATGGCGTCTTCGCGAGGCTGACGCTGGTCGCGATGACGCGGCTGAGGAAGCTGCGCCACCTGCAGGGCGACGTGTGCTGCACCGTCCTGCTGCTGCTGCTGGTCCTGGTCTGCCTGCTGCTCTACACCCGCCAGGTAAACCAGTGTGTCCCCTGTGGTGAAGGTCCAGCTCACGCCTCTGATCCTCTTCAGGTGTTGGAGGACTCAGGCCCGGATCCAGATGTTGGCGGGTCCACCGGCTCCGGTCGGACCGTGCTGGGAACCAGAAGGAGCAAAGTGCAGCCTGACCCTCCCCCGGTATGATCCCTCGGAGCTGGTATCACGACTTCGGCTCATGATGACAACCTTATGTTTGAGGCTCAGTCCAGTTTTAATTGGTACAAACGGATGATTAGGGTTTGACTTGACGAGAATCTGACGAAATTATACGTATTATGATACAAGAGAAACAAAACGATACATGATGATAGTAACAGTATAGTTGTAGTTGTAGTATTGTCCAGTACTTGACTCTGGTGTTGTGATAGTGTAGTAACAAGTATATATGTGTAGTATTGTCGAGTACTTGACTCTGGTGTTGTGATAGTGTAGTAACAAGGATATATGTGTAGTATTGTCCAGTACTTGACTCTGGTGTTGTGATAGTGTAGTAACAAGTATGTATGTGTAGTATTGTCCAGTACTTGACTCTGGTGTTGTGATAGTGTAGTAACAAGAATATATGTGTAGTATTGTCGAGTACTTGACTCTGGTGTTGTGATAGTGTAGTAACAAGTATATATGTGTAGTATTGTCCAGTACTTGACTCTGGTGTTGTGATAGTGTAGTAACAAGTATATATGTGTAGTATTGTCCAGTACTTGACTCTGGTGTTGTAGTATTTACAGACCACATGACTCTCGACGAAGTCGTAACTGCTTTCATTTGTTTTCAAACCAAAATATGTCCAAACATCAGCTTTAAAAGCTGCTGGAGTCACTGTATCCTCTCGTCCTCAGTCATGCCCTGGATCTCGCACGAGTTCCTTCAGCTGCAGTAGATGTAGTTGAGTTTAATTGCAACACAAAATATACAAACTCGGTGAACTTTTGCAAAACAGTATTGTGAAAAAATATCCAAATATTGAATTTTATCTTTATTTTCTTACACCTCTACGGATGATGTCATCTGATTCCATCACTATGATCTGACTTTTATTTTTACCTCGGATGAACTTGATACACGACACTGGAATTGCAAACTGGACATGGAATATATTTGATACCTGCGAGCATGTCGATGTTAAATCACCGAAAACTGAAAAAGCAATCAAAAAAGAAAAATCAAATCACTTCAATAAGAAAACAAATAAAAAATGTTTTAATGTAGTGCAAATAGATGGAAAGAAAAAAACAATTGTACAACGTTTGAATGTTTTCATTTGCAAACCGTAAAACAAAAAAGTAATTTGTTGATAATCTGTTTATTTATTTAAGTTATGTTGTTTTCAGACGTCGGAGGTTTTGTTGTGTCTTTTTTTTTAGGTTTATTTGTAGATTTCTCTGAAACTTTACAGGAAAAAAACATGTTAGCAAGCTTTAGCTTCTTAGCTGCTACTCGTGGCTAATTGCTAATGAGTAAATAACCAGTAATCATTGAGCTAGCATGAATACGCTAGCTGTTAGCAACAACAACAAAAAAACAACAGGACATCTTGACACTTTCAACTGAAGATAAATCAAAGTTGACAAATTCCCACTTTCAGGAACCACCGACTCTGCCTCCCTGCAAACCCAAGACCAAGTCCAGACCCGCCGCGTCCCAGTCCAAAGTCCAGAGCAAGTCCAAGTCCAAACCCCGGCAGAAGAAGTCGCGGCCGAGCAAAGCCACCGCCACCAGGACGCCGTTCGACTTCCAGGGCTACATGAGAAAGAAGGACAACAGGAAGTTCCAGCTGCTCATCGATCAGCCGCAGAAATGTGACGTCGGAAGCGAGGACGAGGAAGACGCTCTGTATCTGCTCATCGCCGTCAAATCCATCGCTCAGGACTTCGATAAACGACAGGTGAGACACTTCCTGTTTTGATGTGCTTTTAACTCAAGAGCTTATTCTGAATTCTTAAAAGATACTTAATCAGTCCTATTGAAAAACATAGTTGTTTTTATAAGCAATACATTCATTTATCTGATCATAATTATCTGCAAAATATTTTATCTTCTCAACATTAAGGTCTGGAATAGTTGACATATTCTCGCCTGGACTATTGCAACAGTTTGTTTTAATGTCTAAACAAGAAGGATGTGTCTCGCCTGCAGTTCATACTAAACTCTGCAGCCAGAATTCTGAGCCGCTCTAGTAGAAGAACTCACATTTCTCCTTCAAACTCTTCACTGGCTGCCAGTTTCTTTCAGAATCATTTTAAAATTCTGGTTCTTACTTTCAGATCTATTCATGGTCAGACCTTCCATCAGTGATCTGATCCAGACTTACACCCCAGCTCGGGCTCTGAGGTCTGTGGATCAGAATCTACTGATGGTTCCTGAACTTCCGGACCAGAGGAGAGAAATCCTTCCAGACTGTTACTCCTAAGCTTTGGAACCATCTCTGTGTTTGATGATCTACTGACTCCGTCAAGAAAAATCTTAAAACATTTTTATTTGTTCAGGCTTTTCCTTGATTTTCTGAGACTCCTGTTGTGTTATCAGTTTTATCTTGACCTTTAAAGTATATACTTTATTGAATATTGTTTTGATTGTTTAAGCGCTTTGTGACCCTGGTCTGAAAAGTGCTATATAAATACAAATTACTTACTTACTTACTTACATATTCAGATTTTAACAACAACAAAATCTCTCTTCTAGGCTAACGAGTCTCATAGTAAATTATTCAAAATAATATCTTTGGTGTCAATTATGTAACGACTTAAAAAAAAAAAGTGAATAGTGGAAGCTTATTCTTCAATGTTTAGTTAATTTCTTAAACATAACGTCTGTTATTATGACTAATGCAACACAAATATTCCCACAACATTGAAAAATAGCCGAACATATTGTTAGTCAGTTTTCTAGGTCGCAGGTCTACTACTGCAGCCGCAACACAATAAGGTCTACAAGGTTAATAACCAACCAGTCAATGTTAAAAAAACAACGTCGTGTGCGGGAATTTGCTGTAAATATAATGTATCGCATGAGAAATGTTTTACTTGCTAATGTTTCTAGCGCTAACATTAGTATGCAGCAAGCGCTAACATCTGTTAGCATTCAAGCTAACATCGGCTATGTTTATCGACTTTTTTTATGTCAGTAAGTAAGTAAAGGTTATTTGTAAAGATCTTTCTAGACCAGGGTCACAAAGAACTTTAACAATCAAAACAATATTCAGTAAATTATATACTTTAAAAGATCAAGACACATAAGACAAACACAGGAGTCTCAGAAAATCAAGGAAAAGCCTGAACAAATAAAAACGTCTTGAGATGTTTCTTGAAGGAGTCAGTAGATCATCAAACACAGAGATGTTTCTTAAAGGAGCCAGTAGATCATCAAACAAAGATGTTTCTTGAAGGAGTCAGTAGATCATCAAACACAGATGTTTCTTGAAAGAGTCAGTAGATCATCAAACACAGATGTTTCTTGAAGGAGTCAGTAGATCATCAAACACAGATGTTTCTTGAAGGAGTCAGTAGATCATCAAACACAGATGTTTCTTGAAGGAGTCAGTAGATCATCAAACACAGATGTTTCTTGAAGGAGTCAGTAGATCATCAAACACAGATGTTTCTTGAAGGAGTCAGTAGATCATCAAACACAGATGTTTCTTGAAGGAGTCAGTAGATCATCAAACACAGATGTTTCTTGAAGGAGTCAGTAGATCATCAAACACAGAGATGGTTCCAAAGCTTAGGAGCAACAGTCTGGAAGGATTTCTCTCCTCTGGTCCGGAAGTTCAGGAACCATCAGTAGATTCTGATCCACAGACCTCAGAGCCCGAGCTGGGGTGTAAGTCTGGATCAGATCACTGATGGAAGGTCTGACCATGAATAGATCTGAAAGTAAGAACCAGAATTTTAAAGTTTATCCTAAAAGAAGGTGGAAGCCAGTGAAGAGTTTGAAGGATAGATATCATCATAGAAATGTGAGTTCTTCTACTAGAGCGGGTCAGAATTATCGCTGCAGAGTTTTGCATCAACTGCAGACGAGACACATCCTTCTGGTTTAGAAACAAAACAAACTGTTACAATAGTCCAGACGAGAAGAAACAAACGCATGGATTATAAGATCCAGATCATGTTCCGACAACATTTTCCTAAGTTTAGAGATTTTTCTCAGTTGAAGGAAACAGTTTGTGGTCAGTTTTCTTCAGTGTTGAACAAGAGACATGTCTTTATCAAATACAACACCCAGGTCTCTCAGGCTCAGTTTGACAGACTGACCTAAGTCACCCAAGTACTGACTCAACCCTTGAACCCTTTCATCAGGATAATAAACATTTATAGGTGTTTTCACTCAGCCATGTAAAGATGTTTCATCACGTGTGTTGTTGTTCCTCCAGGTCGTCCGCCGGACGTGGGGTCAAGAGCGCCGTCTACGACCCTCCGGGTCCATCCGGACCGTGTTCCTGCTCGGCGTGCCACGTAATCGGACGGCGCTGCCTCTGTGGGATCAGCTTCTGTCTTACGAGAGCCGGACCTTCGGTGATGTCCTTCTGTGGGACTTTGAGGACACGTTCTTCAACCTGACGCTGAAGGAGACCCACTTCCTGGAGTGGGTCAACACCAGCTGTCCTCGCGTCAAGTGCGTTCGTCCGACCGCTGGTCACCGCTTCTGCGGCCTCACGTGTTCTGTCCCGCAGGTTCATCTTCAAGGGCGACGCCGACGTGTACGTGAACATCGAGAACATCCTGGAGATGCTGCAGAGTGAGAAGTTTGACCAGGACCTGTTTATCGGTGACATCATCGTCAACGCCAAACCCATCCGCCGTCGCACTTCGAAGTACTACGTGCCGCTGTTCATGTACGGCGCCGGCCTGTACCCGTCCTACGCCGGCGGAGGAGGGTTCGTCATGTCGGGTCACACGGCTCGAAGGCTGAGCTCTTCCTGTCAGCAAGTACGTGGTGACACAATACGTTTCACGATACTGTGTCAACGATACAATATATTGTATATTGTAGTAACAAGGATATATGTGTAGTATTGTCCAGTACTTGACTCTGGTGTTGTGATAGTGTAGTAACAAGTATATATGTGTAGTATTGTCGAGTACTTGACTCTGGTGTTGTGATAGTGTAGTAACAAGTATATATGTGTAGTATTGTCCAGTACTTGACTCTGGTGTTGTGATACTGTAGTAACAAGTATGTATGTGTAGTATTGTCCAGTACTTGACTCTGGTGTTGTGATAGTGTAGTAACAAGTATATATGTGTAGTATTGTCCAGTACTTGACTCTGGTGTTGTGATACTGTAGTAACAAGTATGTATGTGTAGTATTGTCCAGTACTTGACTCTGGTGTTGTGATAGTGTAGTAACAAGTATATATGTGTAGTATTGTCCAGTACTTGACTCTGGTGTTGTGATACTGTAGTAACAAGTATGTATGTGTAGTATTGTCCAGTACTTGACTCTGGTGTTGTGATAGTGTAGTAACAAGGATATATGTGTAGTATTGTCCAGTACTTGACTCTGGTGTTGTGATAGTGTAGTAACAAGTATATATGTGTAGTATTGTCGAGTACTTGACTCTGGTGTTGTGATAGTGTAGTAACAAGTATATATGTGTAGTATTGTCCAGTACTTGACTCTGGTGTTGTGATACTGTAGTAACAAGTATGTATGTGTAGTATTGTCCAGTACTTGACTCTGGTGTTGTGATAGTGTAGTAACAAGTATATATGTGTAGTATTGTCGAGTACTTGACTCTGGTATTGTGATAGTGTAGTAACAAGTATATATGTGTAGTATTGTCCAGTACTTGACTCTGGTGTTGTGATAGTGTAGTAACAAGTATATATGTTTAGTATTGTCCAGTACTTGACTCTGGTGTAGTGATAGTGTAGTAACAAGTATATATGTGTAGTATTGTCCAGTACTTGACTCTGGTGTTGTGATAGTGTAGTAACAAGTATATATGTGTAGTATTGTCCAGTACTTGACTCTGGTGTTGTAGTATTTACAGACCACATGACTCTTGACGAAGTCGTAACTACTTTCATTTGTTTTCAAACCAAAATATGTCCAAACATCAGCTTTAAAAGCTGCTGGAGTCACTGTATCCCCTCGTCCTCAGTTATCGATATCAGTGTATCTATATTTTCTTACACCTGAATCAGACACTTGCTGTTTGAGGTTCGGGCTCACAAGGCTTCGCTGGTGTTCATCAGTCTTGCGTTGACCTTCAGGTGGAACTGTTTCCCATCGACGACGTCTTCCTGGGCATGTGTCTCCAGCTCATCGGCGTCAAGCCTCTGCGTCACCAGGGCTTCCGAACGTTTGGGATCCCCCGTCCCTCCGCGGCCCCTCACCTCGAGACCTTCGACCCCTGCTTCTACCGGGAGCTGATGGTGGTCCACAGTCTCAGCGTGCCCCAGATCTGGCTCATGTGGAACCTGCTGCACGACCCCGACCTCAGCTGCCACGGCGGGAACTTCCCGACGCCCGGAGCCTTCAGGTGGAGGACGGCGGACTCGGAGCAGTCGGACTACGAGGGAATGCAGGTACTGGTCTCCCACGGGTGACGTCCTGGTGTCAGAAGGAACCGACCCCTGATGGTTTCGTCAGATTCTGTTCACGGACAAAGATTCTGTCTCGCAAATATTTTGGCGACGAATCACCGAACGTTCCCTCGAGTGAGTTACGACTCAGAGACAAACACAGGGATAAACAATGTGGTTCTGATGAAAACCAGCTGCAGGACCGGGTCCAGCTGGTGCTGCAGAAGAAAGTCCACTCAGCAACTCTTTAAGGTTCTGCTGCAGAAACGTGCTTTTCTGTGCTTCCTCCGCCGGCGCTGAAGTTTTTACCGACGGCTGCTTCTCATTTATTCTTCCTCGTCTTCACTCAAATTCCTGAACGTCACCAAACGACCCTGGCTAGCTGACCCGGGTCCAGGATGCCTTCAGAGGAGGCGGCACCGAGGAAACGGAACGCCAGGAGCAGGAACTGGACTTTTCCCTTTGAACACTCACAGTGGACGCTGAGACCTGGTGAGCCCAGGTGCATGCTGGGAGTTCACACAAGCAAAACAGATGTGTTTGTGTGTGATTTGTGTTTGTGGGAATGTTGGGGAGGCCGGAGGTGCACCAGGTACTTGCCAAAGCCACATCTGGTGGACTTGACCACAAACAAGACCAAACCAAAGTGAATGTTGTAGTTTGTTGTCAATACATTGTTTTCTATTTTGAATCATTTGTTTGTCATTGTTTTGATAGAATTAAACTTTAAAGTACTTTTTAAAATCATCAAATGTGTTTGAAAAAGTTGTATTTCTTCATTTAACACCCACAAATTTTTACTTGCCTCCCTAAAAATAATAAACAAAACAGAGACAAAAAAAAACAATTTTGCATAAAAATACAATTGAATAATGTAAAGTAGATTCATAATTAAATAAATAGCGTTATGGAAAAGTGAAATGTTAAATACAATGGGAACAAATCAAGTATCATGATCATGGTAATGTTATATATATTGTACAAAAATATTCATAACGTTGCCAGTGAAATAATAATCTATATATATCATAATATTTTTGGCCTGAATATCTTATCTCCCCAGTGATGTGGTAAAATAATTGACGATAAAAATAAAAATAAATTAAAAAAAAATACATTGCAAGACATTATACACTTGTGGGCAGATGAAGAAGAAGAATAAATATTACTTACTTACTTACTTTTAAGTTTTATTTAAGTGTTAAGAAATAGTTCATGCCTTTATTTTGAAGGCCACCCTGCGCGAGTGCTAGCATTGAGCTTGCTAATGCTATGCTAATGCTAACAGGAAGTAAGTAATTAAGTAAGTAATTATTATTTATATAGCGCTTTTCCGGATGGAAAAGTTAGAAAATAAGAATTGATCTTTTGTTTTAAGTACTTAAAGTATACATCTCCCTCTTCTGCAGCACGAGGTATTGTTTAATGTCTTTATTAAATATATATATATCTTTAAATATTATTCTATCTCACGTTGTACGTGTTGTTTTCTCCAACATCAGAATCAAAACACATTTTATTGCCAGTATTGTAAAAACAACATGTAGTATATAGTATTTAAATGAAAAATAAAAAAAATTGATGAAATAATAATTATAATGATAACGAGATGCATAAAATATAATAAGCGGCTCGTACATTAAAGCGAACATGTTAAAAAATAAATAATACATTTAAAATTAAATAATTAAATCATGATCCGACAACATTATTTCAACTGTTGGATTATTCATAACAATCTTCATCAGAACCAGCAGCAACACAGCGCCCCCTGCTGGCGTCACATCCTCAAAAATAAATCGTTTTAAAAGAACTATTCATGTTTATAATATTTACAGTGACGTGAGAGAAGATACTTTGAAGAGTTGGGTTCGAACAATACAAGTGGTCATAATGTTCTGGCTCATGAGTGATTCAATGATAACTGATAAAAGTTACAAACACAAGCTTCACATCCACAGTTTTATTTTGACTGACGTTGCCATAGCGACACAGACGTCGTCATCAGAGTCTCCAAAATCAAATCAAAAAAAGTTTCATTCCCGAAAGGAAATGGTCGTCGACCTCCTGACCCCGGGGGTCGCGACCCCTCGTCCTTCTGAGTTCAGCGCATGCAACGACTCACGACGAGTCAAAGCAGCAGCGAGTCAGAACCGGAGCAGATGATTGACAGCTTTTTTTTTGTTGCGCAATCGTGACTATTTTCTTCCGGTTTTCCCTTTTTTTTTTATTCTTTTCAGTTTTCAAATGGAAAGAAAGTGAAATACTTCTGAAAAAACCTGAAAAGTAACAACAAAGACAAACAAGATATTTTTTCCAGAAAAATACTTAAAAGCTTCTAAAATAAACAAATGTGTTTTGAAGCTAAACTTTCTGGTTTATTAAGTTAAATTATAAAAGCGACTTCAAGCTTGTTTCAGTTAAAATGAATGAAAATTTTAACTTAATTAATTAAAGATTGAACGTTTTTCATGTTTGTTGTTTAATTGGTTCAGAGAACTTTTTCTTTTTGTTGAGTGAAGTCGTTTGTAAATGATCCAGGTTCGGTTCGGTCCTCGCCGAGTGAAGGTGTCGGACCAGAACAAAAGCGTTTCCACGACGACCTAAAAAATGTTGATCTGCGGGTCCTGATGAGACGGTGCGGAACCGTTTGGACCGGCACCGTTGCGGGTGAGTCAACTTCCTCTCCGAACCCCCGATCATGACGCGGTTTCCTGGCGGTTCCTGGTGTGTCCAGATTGTGGGCCACGAGCTGGACCCCGGTGGGTTGGCTGCTGCTGCCACCCGCTTGGGTTCTGAGTTTTTCAGGAGGTCAGAAATGGACTTGGTGGTTCTGGAGGTTCCGCTTCACTGGGAGCTGGAGGACTCGGGGTGGCCGGCGGTCCGGGGCGCCCCGTAGAGGGTGACCGAGGCGATGTGGCTGTTCTGCATCACCTGTGGAGGAGAGACGGGTCAAACCGGAACCAGGTCCACGGGACCAGCAGGAGAGCCGGGTTCGAAGACCGAGGAAGAACTCACCTCGAAGATCATCCGCTGCAGGCCGAAGCAGAAGGTGGAGCCGAACGGGTTAGTGTTGTTGGCCGACGAGGACCTGTTGAGCAAGACGAGAGGTGAGCGGGTCGTCGTGTGGAAGCCACACCTGCCGAAGTTTACCTGTGCAGCACCACGGGCTTCTCGGAGGGGTGACCCAGCAGCTCCTGGATCTGGTCCCACTGGAGACACGACACAGTTAGAACCTCTGAACAGAATCTGGTGCGAACACGTGAATCTTTAGACGCCAACACTGACCTTGTTGTAGGTGGTCAACGTGCAGTCGTCGCACTCTGCTCCCTCTGACCCACAAACAAACGCACACGTTAACGGTTTCGTCTTCTGCGAGACGATCTGATGACTCACCTTTCTTGACCACCAGGGGGATCCTGAAGTCGCAGCGATGGTATCTGTGGAGTGATGACACTTGAGCGGGTGTTCACACACACACACACCATAGACACACACACACGTGTTGTTGTCACTCACATGTTGAAGTTGTAGTGTCCCGGGAAGTTGGTGTGAAGGACGAACTTCTTCACCAGCTGAGTGGTGGAGTCGAACAGGATGTCCTTGAGGAGCAAAGGTCAAATAATAATATTTTTTTTTTTTTTTTTTTTACAAATAACATGTCAATATTCAGGCATTTGTTCATTTTTGTGTTGCAATTAAACTTCCGGCCACTAGATGGCAGCAGTCATTACGTCCACCAGAGCTATCAATACAGTCCTGTGAGATCCCGATGATGACGGAGGACGAGAGGATATAGTAACTCCAGCAGCTCAAGAGTCATGTGGTCTGTAAATACTACAATACCAGAGTCAAGTACTCCACAATACTACACATATATATACTTGTTACTACACTATCACAACACCAGAGTCAAGTACTGGACAATACTACACATATATACTTGTTACTACACTATCACAACACCAGAGTCAAGTACTGGACAATACTACACATATATACTTGTTACTACACTATCACAACACCAGAGTCAAGTACTGGACAATACTACACATATATACTTGTTACTACACTATCACAACACCAGAGTCAAGTACTGGACAATACTACACATATATCCTTGTTACTACACTATCACAACACCAGAGTCAAGTACTGGACAATACTACACATATATACTTGTTACTACACTATCACAACACCAGAGTCAAGTACTGGACAATACTACACTTATATACTTGTTACTACACTATCACAACACCAGAGTCAAGTACTGGACAATACTACACATATATACTTGTTACTACACCATCACAACACCAGAGTCAAGTACTGGACAATACTACACATATATACTTGTTACTACACTATCACAACACCAGAGTCAAGTACTGGACAATACTACACATATATACTTGTTACTACACTATCACAACACCAGAGTCAAGTACTGGACAATACTACACATATATACTTGTTACTACACTATCACAACACCAGAGTCAAGTACTGGACAATACTACACATATATACTTGTTACTACACTATCACAACACCAGAGTCAAGTACTGGACAATACTACACATATATACTTGTTACTACACTATCACAACACCAGAGTCAAGTACTGGACAATACTACACATATATACTTGTTACTACACTATCATTACACCAGAGTCAAGTACTGGACAATACTACACATATATACTTGTTACTACACTATCACAACACCAGAGTCAAGTACTGGACAATACTACACATATATACTTGTTACTACACTATCACAACACCAGAGTCAAGTACTGGACAATAGTTTCAAAAACAAATGAAATCAGGTCATGTGGTCTGTGAACCCGTGACCATGTGACTCGACACGTACCACTCCGAGGGTGAAGTAGTTGAAGAAGTAGTCGTTACACTTGGAGGGCACTTGCTTGTGCGGCGAGGGCGAGTGGATCTTCATCTGGACGTGACCGTGAGACACGAGTCAGCAACGGGTCAATGCAGGAGGAAGGACTCGCACGATACCTTGTCTTCTGACTTGTAGAAGACCTTGTGTGGAGAACCCAGAGCCCCCAACACGTCCTGACACGAGTCCCCGAAGTAGATGCTCCTGTCCATGGACTTGACTTTAGCCTCGGCCATTAGCCCCGGACCACAACCTGCACACACACACACACACACACACACACACACACACACACACACACACACACACACACACACACACACACACACACACACACACACACACACACACACACACACACACACACACACACACAATGTAAATCAACATTGTGGCTTCACTGGAACACTCAGGTGTTTGTGATGGTGGTGCGGTGGACTCGCATGTGTTTGACTCGTGTGGTGGACTCGCATGTGTTTGACTCGTGTGGTGGACTCACATGTGTTTGACTCGTGTGGTGGACTCGCATGTGTTTGACTCGTGTGGTGGACTCGCAGGTGTTTGACTCGTGTGTAGGACTCGCAGGTGTTTGACTCGTGTGGTGGACTCGCATGTGTTTGACTCGTGTGGTGGACTCGCATGTGTTTGACTCGTGTGGTGGACTCACATGTGTTTGACTCGTGTGGTGGACTCGCATGTGTTTGACTCGTGTGTAGGACTCGCAGGTGTTTGACTCGTGTGGTGGACTCGCAGGTGTTTGACTCGTGTGGTGGACTCGCATGTGTTTGACTCGTGTGGTGGACTCACATGTGTTTGACTCGTGTGGTGGACTCGCATGTGTTTGACTCGTGTGTAGGACTCGCAGGTGTTTGACTCGTGTGTAGGACTCGCAGGTGTTTGACTCGTGTGTAGGACTCGCATGTGTTTGACTCGTGTGGTGGACTCGCAGGTGTTTGACTCGTGTGGTGGACTCACATGTGTTTGACTCGTGTGGTGGACTCGCATGTGTTTGACTCGTGTGTAGGACTCGCAGGTGTTTGACTCGTGTGTAGGACTCGCAGGTGTTTGACTCGTGTGTAGGACTCGCATGTGTTTGACTCGTGTGGTGGACTCGCAGGTGTTTGACTCGTGTGGTGGACTCGCATGTGTTTGACTCGTGTGGTGGACTCACATGTGTTTGACTCGTGTGGTGGACTCGCATGTGTTTGACTCGTGTGGTGGACTCGCAGGTGTTTGACTCGTGTGTAGGACTCGCAGGTGTTTGACTCGTGTGGTGGACTCACATGTGTTTGACTCGTGTGGTGGACTCACATGTGTTTGACTCGTGTGGTGGACTCACATGTGTTTGACTCGTGTGGTGGACTCACATGTGTTTGACTCATGTGTAGGACTCGCAGGTGTTTGACTCGTGTGGTGGACTCGCATGTGTTTGACTCGTGTGGTGGACTCGCATGTGTTTGACTCGTGTGGTGGACTCACATGTGTTTGACTCGTGTGGTGGACTCGCAGGTGTTTGACTCGTGTTGTGGACTCACATGTGTTTGACTCGTGTGGTGGACTCGCATGTGTTTGACTCGTGTGGTGGACTCACATGTGTTTGACTCGTGTGGTGGACTCACATGTGTTTGACTCGTGTGGTGGACTCACATGTGTTTGACTCGTGTGGTGGACTCACATGTGTTTGACTCGTGTGGTGGACTCACATGTGTTTGACTCGTGTGGTGGACTCGCAGGTGTTTGACTCGTGTGTAGGACTCGCAGGTGTTTGACTCGTGTGGTGGACTCGCATGTGTTTGACTCGTGTGGTGGACTCGCATGTGTTTGACTCGTGTGGTGGACTCACATGTGTTTGACTCGTGTGGTGGACTCGCAGGTGTTTGACTCGTGTGGTGGACTCACATGTGTTTGACTCGTGTGGTGGACTCGCATGTGTTTGACTCGTGTGGTGGACTCACATGTGTTTGACTCGTGTGGTGGACTCACATGTGTTTGACTCGTGTGGTGGACTCGCAGGTGTTTGACTCGTGTGTAGGACTCGCAGGTGTTTGACTCGTGTGTAGGACTCGCAGGTGCTTGACTCGTGTGGTGGACTCGCAGGTGTTTGACTCGTTCTGTGGACTCGCATGTGTTTGACTCGTGTGTAGGACTCGCAGGTGTTTGACTCGTGTGGTGGACTCACATGTGTTTGACTCGTGTGGTGGACTCGCATGTGTTTGACTCGTGTGGTGGACTCGCAGGTGTTTGACTCGTGTGGTGGACTCACAGGTGTTTGACTTGTGTGGTGGACTCGCAGGTGTTTGACTTGTGTGGTGGACTCGCAGGTGTTTGACTTGTGTGGTGGACTCGAAGGTGTTTGACTCGTGTGGTGGACTCACAGGTGTTTGACTTGTGTGGTGGACTCACAGGTGTTTGACTCGTTCTGTGGACTCGCAGGTGTTTGACTTGTGTGTAGGACTCGAAGGTGTTTGACTCGTGTGGTGGACTCGCAGGTGTTTGACTCGTGTGGTGGACTCGCAGGTGTTTGACTTGTGTGGTGGACTCGAAGGTGTTTGACTCGTGTGGTGGACTCGCAGGTGTTTGACTCGTGTGGTGGACTCGCAGGTGTTTGACTCGTGTGTAGGACTCGCAGGTGTTTGACTCGTGTGGTGGACTCGCAGGTGTTTGACTCGTGTGGTGGACTCACAGGTGTTTGACTCGTGTGGTGGACTCGCAGGTGTTTGACTCGTGTGTAGGACTCGCAGGTGTTTGACTCGTGTGGTGGACTCGCAGGTGTTTGACTCGTGTGGTGGACTCACAGGTGTTTGACTCGTGTGGTGGACTCGCAGGTGTTTGACTCGTTCTGTGGACTCGCATGTGTTTGACTCGTGTGGTGGACTCGCAGGTGTTTGACTCGTGTGGTGGACTCGCAGGTGTTTGACTCGTTCTGTGGACTCGCATGTGTTTGACTCGTGTGGTGGACTCGCAGGTGTTTGACTCGTGTGGTGGACTCACATGTGTTTGACTCGTGTGGTGGACTCACATGTGTTTGACTCGTGTGGTGGACTCACATGTGTTTGACTCGTGTGGTGGACTCACATGTGTTTGACTCGTGTGGTGGACTCACATGTGTTTGACTCGTGTGGTGGACTCGCAGGTGTTTGACTCGTGTGTAGGACTCGCAGGTGTTTGACTCGTGTGGTGGACTCGCAGGTGTTTGACTCGTGTGGTGGACTCGCAGGTGTTTGACTCGTGTGGTGGACTCGCAGGTGTTTGACTCGTGTGGTGGACTCACAGGTGTTTGACTCGTGCGGTGGACTCGCAGGTGTTTGACTCGTGCAGTGGACTCGCAGGTGTTTGACTCGTGCAGTGGACTCGCAGGTGTGTGACTCGTGTGGTGGACTCGCAGGTGTTTGACTCGTGTGGTGGACTCGCAGGTGTTTGACTCGTGTGGTGGACTCACAGGTGTTTGACTCGTGTGGTGGACTCACAGGTGTTTGACTCGTGCGGTGGACTCACATGTGTTTGACTCGTGTGGTGGACTCGCAGGTGTTTGACTCGTGCGGTGGACTCGCAGGTGTTTGACTCGTGCAGTGGACTCGCAGGTGTGTGACTCGTGTGGTGGACTCGCAGGTGTTTGACTCGTGTGGTGGACTCGCAGGTGTTTGACTCGTGCGGTGGACTCGCAGGTGTTTGACTCGTGCAGTGGACTCGCAGGTGTTTGACTCGTGTGGTGGACTCGCAGGTGTTTGACTCGTGTGGTGGACTCACAGGTGTTTGACTCGTGTGTAGGACTCGCAGGTGTTTAAAACATACCTGCAGTGACGAGGCGGAGCTTGAGTCCAAGAGGTCCAGCCGAGTCCCGCAGGACGTCCACACTCTCAGCGTAGATGTTTCCAAAGAAACACGCCGGCGGCATCACTGGAGCTCTGAGACAACAGACGAGTCAGCACTTTATGAGTTTCATCTTCATTTTAGATATTTCATTTCTACAGAGGATTCTAAGCCTGGTCAGGGAGCATGTGTTGCCCTCTGGTGGATCGTTGTGGATCTGCGTCTGAGGCCCCAGATTATGGTATTATTATGCTTTTTTCGTTTGTGTTACTGTTACTACTAACGTTGTTACCAATATCATGATTTGTATCATTATGATTGCTCTTACTATTATTATTGTTGTTATTAGCGTTGTTGTTGCTATTGGGTCATTGCTATTTATGTTGTTATTGATAATGTTCTTGATAAATATTGTTATTTTTGCCATATTGTTTGTCTTTGTTATTATTATTATTATTATTAATGTTGTTACAAATCTGATTGTTGTTATTGTCATTGCTACTATTGATTATTGACGTTATATTATAATTGAAGTAACTGTTACTATTATACTATCATTATAGTAGTTGTTGTTACTATAAGGATTTTTGCTACTATTATAATCGTTGTTGTTACTACTATTATGATTGTTGTTATTATTATGAATGTTGTTGTTACTACTATTGTGATTGTTGTTACTATTATAATTGTAGTTGTTACTACTATTGTGATCGTTGTTATTATTATGATTGTCGTTGTTACTACTATTAGGATTGTTGTTGTTATTATGATTGTCATTGTTACTACTATTGTGATTGTTGTTACTATTATAATTGTAGTTGTTACTACTATTGTGATTGTTGTTATTATTATGATTGTCGTTGTTACTACTATTGTGATTGTTGTTATTATTATAATTGTAGTTGTTACTACTATTGTGATTGTTGTTATTATTATGATTGTCGTTGTTACTACTATTGTGATTGTTGTTACTATTATAATTGTAGTTGTTACTACTATTGTGATTGTTGTTATTATTATGATTGTCGTTGTTACTACTATTGTGATTGTTGTTATTATTATAATTGTAGTTGTTACTACTATTAGGATTGTTGTTGTTATTATGATTGTCATTGTTACTACTATTGTGATTGTTGTTACTATTATAATTGTAGTTGTTACTACTATTAGGATTGTTGTTGTTATTATGATTGTCATTGTTACTACTATTGTGATTGTTGTTATTATTATGATTGTCGTTGTTACTACTATTGTGATTGTTGTTATTATTATGATTGTCGTTGTTACTACTATTGTGATTGTTGTTATTATTATAATTGTAGTTGTTACTACTATTAGGATTGTTGTTGTTATTATGATTGTCATTGTTACTACTATTGTGATTGTTGTTATTATTATGATTGTCGTTGTTACTACTATTGTGCTTGTTGTTACTATTATAATTGGTATTGTTTCTGTCCCTCAATCATTTCAGTGGTGAGCAGGCATGAGAGCAAACCTTCATAACCCAGATGAAGTACACAACATCAAAGGTGTGTAACAACAACACTGAACACATGTCGTTTGTGTTTGTTCTTCTTTTGATCAGAGTCATCATCAATAGAGTGGCATCAGTCTCACCTGGTCTCCTGCAGGTTGTTGCCCGTGTAGATGTGCATCCTCTTCACCATGGCGCCGTGAGGGATCTGGAGGAGGAAGTAGTCCACGTTTGTCTCAAGACCTTTTGTGTGTCTGTGCGTTAGTGTGCGATAGTGTGCGATAGTGTGCGATGGTGTGCGATGGTGTGCGACAGTGTGCGACAGTGTGCGACAGTGTGCGACAGTGTGCGACAGTGTGCGACAGTGTGCGATAGTGTGCGATAGTGTGCGATAGTGTGCAATAGTGTGCAATAGTGTGCGATAGTGTGCGATAGTGTGCGATAGTGTGCAATAGTGTGCGATAGTGTGCGATAGTGTGCGATAGTGTGCGATAGTGTGCGACAGTGCGCGATAGTGTGCGATAGTGTGCGATAGTGTGCGCTAGTGTGCAATAGTGTGCGCTAGTGTGCAATAGTGTGCGCCAGTGTGCGATAGTGTGCGATAGTGTGCGATAGTGTGCGATAGTGTGCAATAGTGTGCGACAGTGTGCAACAGTGTGCGCTAGTGTGCGATAGTGTGCGATAGTGTGCGATAGTGTGCGATAGTGTGCGATAGTGTGCGATAGTGTGCGATAGTGTGCGATAGTGTGCGATAGTGTGCGATAGTGTGCAATAGTGTGCGATAGTGTGCGATAGTGTGCAATAGTGTGCAATAGTGTGCGATAGTGTGCGATAGTGTGCGATAGTGTGCAATAGTGTGCGATAGTGTGCAATAGTGTGCGACAGTGCGCGATAGTGTGCGATAGTGTGCGCTAGTGTGCGCTAGTGTGCAATAGTGTGCGCTAGTGTGCGCTAGTGTGCAATAGTGTGCGCCAGTGTGCGCTAGTGTGCGATAGTGTGCGATAGTGTGCGATAGTGTGCGATAGTGTGCAATAGTGTGCGCTAGTGTGCAATAGTGTGCGCTAGTGTGCGCTAGTGTGCGCTAGTGTGCGATAGTGTGCGATAGTGTGCGATAGTGTGCGATAGTGTGCGATAGTGTGCAATAGTGTGCAATAGTGTGCGATAGTGTGCGATAGTGTGCGATAGTGTGCAATAGTGTGC
Source organism: Callionymus lyra (assembly GCF_982586985.1). Lineage (NCBI taxonomy): Eukaryota > Metazoa > Chordata > Actinopteri > Syngnathiformes > Callionymidae > Callionymus > Callionymus lyra. The sequence continues at coordinate 25,277,617 of NC_141825.1, read as the reverse complement.
AATAGTGTGCAATAGTGTGCAATAGTGTGCAATAGTGTGCAATAGTGTGCTATAGTGTGCGATAGTGTGCGATAGTGTGCGATAGTGTGCAATAGTGTGCGATAGTGTGCAATAGTGTGCGATAGTGTGCGATAGTGTGTGATAGTGTGCAATAGTGTGCGATAGTGTGCGCTAGTGTGCGATAGTGTGCGATAGTGTGCGATAGTGTGCAATAGTGTGCGATAGTGTGCGATAGTGTGCGATAGTGTGCGATAGTGTGCGATAGTGTGCGATAGTGTGCAATAGTGTGCGATAGTGTGCGATAGTGTGCGATAGTGTGCGATAGTGTGCGATAGTGTGCGATAGTGTGCGATAGTGTGCGATAGTGTGCGATAGTGTGCGATAGTGTGCGATAGTGTGCGATAGTGTGCGATAGTGTGCGATAGTGTGCAATAGTGTGCGATAGTGTGCGATAGTGTGCGATAGTGTGCGATAGTGTGCAATAGTGTGCGACAGTGCGCGATAGTGTGCGATAGTGTGCGATAGTGTGCGCTAGTGTGCAATAGTGTGCGCTAGTGTGCGCTAGTGTGCAATAGTGTGCGCCAGTGTGCGCCAGTGTGCGCCAGTGTGCGCTAGTGTGCGATAGTGTGCGATAGTGTGCGATAGTGTGCGATAGTGTGCGATAGTGTGCGATAGTGTGCAATAGTGTGCGCTAGTGTGCAATAGTGTGCGTTAGTGTGCGCTAGTGTGCGCTAGTGTGCGATAGTGTGCGATAGTGTGCGATAGTGTGCGATAGTGTGCGATAGTGTGCAATAGTGTGCGATAGTGTGCGATAGTGTGCGATAGTGTGCGATAGTGTGCAATAGTGTGCAATAGTGTGCAATAGTGTGCAATAGTGTGCGATAGTGTGCGATAGTGTGCGATAGTGTGCGATAGTGTGCAATAGTGTGCGATAGTGTGCAATAGTGTGCGATAGTGTGCGATAGTGTGTGATAGTGTGCAATAGTGTGCGATAGTGTGCGCTAGTGTGCGATAGTGTGCGATAGTGTGCGATAGTGTGCGATAGTGTGCAATAGTGTGCGATAGTGTGCGATAGTGTGCGATAGTGTGCGATAGTGTGCGATAGTGTGCGATAGTGTGCGATAGTGTGCGATAGTGTGCGATAGTGTGCGATAGTGTGCGATAGTGTGCGATAGTGTGCGCTAGTGTGCGATAGTGTGCGATAGTGTGCGATAGTGTGCGATAGTGTGCGATAGTGTGCGATAGTGTGCGATAGTGTGCGATAGTGTGCGCTAGTCAGGACGTTCAGTTCTCCAGACCACAGTGACACAGACCAACACTCACCTCATACTTGGGAGCTTCGTTCCAGGAGTCCAGCTGGAAGGAGAAGGACAGTCCTCGGAAGTTGAGGTGGAACAGCTGCTCGGCGGCGTTGTAGACTGAAGAGAGACGTTGATATTAAAGGTCTGTTAGGGTCTGGATGACATCAGCTGACACCTGTCGCTCGTCAATCAATCAAGTGCCGAGACCACGACGACTCACCTCCGGGGTGTGTCGCCCCGAACGACTGGTCGATCTGCTCGATGGTCGGAGCGATGGCCTGAGAGTTGAAATGAACTCCGCTGCAACACACACACACACACACACACACACACTGACTCACACACACCGACCAGAACACAGTTGTGTGTCACCGTTTCTGTACTCACCAGTATTTCAACTTGACCTTGCTGAGGTCGTACACTTCGATCACCTGTCGGACACACGAACAAAATGATTGATAAGAGACACATCTCAAGGTTCACGACTCTGAGTGACTCATATCTGCAGCAATGATCACTTCTGAACCTTCTCTTCCCTCTAGTGGACGTTAAAGTCACTACACTCTAGATTAAGTTTAAGATATTTTGCTTCTTTTACTGGATTAAATATTTAATGACCAGAAATATTTATTTTATTTTCGTGTGTGACACAAGACCTCACATGTTCAGGAAGTACACAAGAAACACAAAGAAAATATCGATACACTTAAATATCGAGGTATTCAAAAGCAATGTTCTGGTTTCCATTTTTTGGCTTTCAAATCATTGAATTGTGTTATTATAGTTTTTTACAGTTTATATTTCAATAAAGTATATATAAAAAAGAATCATTAGGTTTTGTTTTTGTTTTTTTACAACTAACTAAATATTCACAGCCTTTGTTAATTTTTGTGTTGCAATTAAACTTGAGTCCTCCACTGCCAAAGTTACAATGAAATAAGGCAAGATCCTGGCGATGACTGAGGACGAGAGGATACAGTGACTGCGGCAGCTTTTAAAGCTGATGTTTGGACATATTTTGGTTTGAAAACAAATTAAAGCAGTTTTGACTTCGTCAAGAGTCATGTGGTCTGTAAATACTACAACACCAGAGTCAAGTACTGGACAATACTACACATATATACTTGTTACTACACTATCACAACACCAGAGTCAAGTACTCCACAATACTACACATATATACTTGTTACTACACTATCACAACACCAGA
>NC_141825.1:25182606-25272606 GCF_982586985.1 Callionymus lyra | reverse complement strand
CTCACAGACACACAAACACACTCACGCACACACACACTAACACACACTAATACACACTAATATACACACACACACACTCACCATCTTTCAAACAACACACTCACAGACACACAAACACACTCACGCACACACACACTAACACACACTAATACACACTAATATACACACACACACACACACTCACCATCTTTCAAACAACACACTCACAGACACACAAACACACTCACACACACACACACACTAATACACACAAACACACTCGCACACACACACACACACACACTAATACACACTAATATACACACACACGCACACACACACACACACACACGCACGCACGCACACACACACGCACACACACACACACACACACTCACACACTAACACACACTAATACACACACACACACACACACACACACGCACATACACGCACACACACACATACACGCACACACACACACACACGCACACACCATCTTTCAAACAACACACTCACAGACACACAAACTAACACACACTAACACACACTAATACACACAAACACACTCACACATACACACACTAACACACACTAATACACACTAATATACACACGCACACACACACACACACACACTCACCTAAGGAGAATTCCCATAGTTCATTTCCCAGAGATCTCTCAGGCACGACCTCCAGATCCAGCATTGGCGAGACTTGAGGGGTCAAAGTTTACCTCCGGGGGTCACAGTCACCCTGGGTCAGGGTCGGTTCTCACCGTCGCGCACCTGCTTCACTCTGGGGGTACACTTCACCTGTGTGACGTCATCGGCTCACCTTCGCACGAGAACGCGACGTGGATTCACGTGCACGCGCACCTGAACACACACTGATCCACAGACGCTGTGAGCAGATGTTACGACACGTCTGTGGCTCTCGCGCTAATACTGACCTGAGAGAGTCTCTGAAACTGTCGCGACTGTCGTGACTGTCGTGACTTCAACAAAGGAAACACGACTTCTGTTGTTTTTCTAGCGTTAGCACGTTAGCTTCTCAAAGTCACAGGGATCCTCGCTCACGACCCACCAGAACCAGAACCAGAACCGAACCGTGTCTCGCGCGAGCTCAGTCTGCGGCAGATCCGCAGCAGCAACGAGTCCAAAACAACGCAACTTAGAACATCAACAAGCAGATCAGCTGATCTTCCACTTCCTGTTTGGCAGCGACGCGGTGACGTCACCGAGACGCTTTCATTTTTATGAAACTATTTGACGTTTAATACGCTTTAAATAAACTATTATTTGGAATCAAAGCGGGTTGAAGACTGTGTTGGAAAAAAAGGCCATTTTAAATTATTTTTATTTATTATTATTTACGAAGTTATACAGAATTCTGATTCTGAATATTTACCCCTATTTTATTTTATTTTAATAATATTTACGATTTAACTGTGACTTTTATAATCAAAACAGTTTGGATTATTAAATAATTTAATTCAATCATTTCCACATCGACAGGTTAAGTGTGTTTTTATTTACATTTAAATTATTGTATATTGGGTTGTTTTTTTATCATAACTACTTTTTTAAAAATGTTATATTTTAGATGTTTTTATGAAATAGTTTAATTCAAATATTGTATATTGAAAGGTTTACTTTGGGTTTGTTATTTTTATCATAACTACATTTTTAAAAATGTAATATTTTAGATGTTTTTATTGAATAATTAAATGAATTTTTTGTGTATTAAAAACTTTACTATGTTTTTGCTTTTTTCATGTTTGACCATAAAAAATACTTTTTATTTCGTTTTTTTAAAACACATTTGTTAATATTCTTATCCTAAAAATTAAAAAAATAAATTATCTTAATTCATATTTTTAAAATCGTAACCTTTTAAATTCGATATAAAAAAAAGTTTCATAGATTCAGCCAATCATAATGGCACAATTTTACTAACATGTTTAAAATTAAATAAATAATATTTCATTTACAAATGTATTTTGGAATTATTGGAATTAGAATATCATTGTTTTGAATATCATCTCTGTGTAAAAAATGCTAAGAATTAAAACACTTAAAAAAAACAAACAATACAATTTTAAAATTATTAAAAAAGCAAGTTTAATTCAATAATAATAATGACTTTTAAAGTAATTAAATGCTTTACAAAAGGAGTCAATTAAAAACTAAAGGTCAACATCATGATCCTCTCTGGGTCTCCAGCAGATCCTCCGATCAAAGTCGTTTTGTTGTCGTCCGGGTCGGCTGTGATCTCTTTGTGACAGAACTCCTGAGGAAACCAGATCTAGATAAGGTCCTTCATGTTGCTCTCTGAGTCCAGTGGACCAGTGCGCTCCATCACGCATGGGTCAGTGGTCACGCTGACGTCGTATATCTGTTGTTACCCACATGTTGACTGCGACACGAGACTAAACTGTTTCTCTGATTTCACCTTTCCCACCTGAAGGGTCTGAACCCGGATCCGGCTCCGGCCCGAGGGCCCGGCGTAAGAGATGGTGCTGCCTCTTCTCCTGCTGCTGCTGCTCGGGAGCCTCGGACGACGCCGCCTCCGCCGTCCCAGACTCCCGCGAGACCACAGGTAAGGAAGCGAGTGAGGACCTCCCTCTTCTTCTACTGAGTCTCCTTCTTCATCTGGTCCAGTCTCCGGGGCTCGGGTGGTCTCTGAAGCCTCCGGGGCCACGACCTCGGGGTCCAAGAAGAGCAAGAGCTGCCAGTGCTGCAGGAGAGGCAGCAAGAAGAAGCGAGAGAACCCATGTGAGTGTCAGAGTCTCTGGTTCCTAACCCTCGGCCGGGACTCAGTGCTGTTGATTGACAGGTGGGATGGAGACGAGTGAGACGCGTCCAGAGACTCGTGAGGTTCAGGACCCTCAACCTTCTTCTTCAGAGGCCCCCAAAGAGCAACAGAAATCCATTCCCTTCTCCTCAAGTTCTTTTTTATTCTCTTCTTTTTATTGACAAAACAGATGAGAACAAAACATCGCACACATGACCGAAAATTTTGTGTTTTCGTTGAATAAACTGCTCACTGACCTTGTTTATTCAACCAGCAGCTCTGAGGGTGTTTTTATACTTATTAACGACTCTCAATGTTAATGACGTCAATTAATTAGTACAAAAAACAAGTTTTAATTTAACTTTAACTAACTAATTTGAACTATTCTGACTTTGCTAATGATTGATGTCCATTAATTGACAGGGTTATGATTGACAGGCTAATGATTGACTGGCTAATAATTGACATGCTAATGATTGAAATGCTAGTGATTGATTGGCTAATGTTAATTTGCCATTGATTGACAGACTTATGTTAACATGCTAATGACTGAGAGGCTAATGTTTGACATGCTAATAATGACAGGATACTGTTGACAGGTTAATGATTGACTGGCAAATATTGACATGCTAATGATTGAAATGCTAGTGATTGACTGGCTAATGTTGACATGCTAATGATTGATAGGCTAATGACAGCCTAATGATTGACAGGCTATTCTTGATATGCTAATGATTGATTGGCTAATATTGACATGCTAGTGATTGACTGGTTAATGTTGACATGCTAATGATCGATAGGCTAATGATTGACTGGCTAATGTTGACATGCTAAAGATTGATAGGCTAATGATAGCCTAATGATTGAGAGGCTAATGTTTGACATGCTAATAATTGACAGGATACTGTTGACAGGCTAATGATTGACTGGCAAAGATTGAAATGCTAATGATTGAAATGCTAGTGATTGACTGGCTAATGTGGACATGCTAATGATTGATAGGCTAATGACAGCCTAATGATTGACATGCTATTCTTGATATGCTAATGATTGACTGGCTAATATTGACATGCTGATGATTGACAGGCTAATATTGACATGCTAATGATTGAAATGCTAGTGATTGACTGGCTAATGTTGACATGCTAATGATTGATAGGCTAATGACAGCCTAATGACTGACAGTCTATTATTGATATGCTAATGGTTGATTGGCTAATATTGACATGCTAATGATTGACTGGCTAATATTGACATGCTAATGATTGAAATGCTAGTGATTGACTGGCTAATGTTGACATGCTAAAGATTGATAGGCTAATGATAGCCTAATGATTGACAGGCTATTCTTGATATGCTAATGATTGACTGGCTAATATTGTCATGCTAATGATTCACAGGCTAATATTGACATTCTAATGATTGAAATGCTAGTGATTGACTGGCTTATGTTAATATGCCATTGATTGACTGACTTGTGTTAACATGCTAATGACTGAGAGGCTAATGTTTGACATGCTAATAATTGACAGGATACTGTTGACAGGCTAATGATTGACTGGCAAAGATTGAAATGCTAATGATTGAAATGCTAGTGATTGACTGGCTAATGTGGACATGCTAATGATTGATAGGCTAATGACAGCCTAATGATTGATAGGCTATTCTTGATATGCTAATGATTGACTGGCTAATATTGACATGCTAATGATTGAAATGCTAGTGAATGACTTGCTGATGTTAACATGCTAATGAGGCTAATGTTTGACATGTTTGAGTGATGCTTGGTTTAATCCTGAAATTTATGACGAGAAAACAAAGTATGATCTATTGATCGACAAACTTGACATTGATGGAAAGAACAAAATATCTTTGAACTGAATTTAATGTAAATTACTTACAATACAATAAATAGACACATTTAAAAAGGTGATTAATAACATCAGAGATTCGTCGTGTAAAAAGTGGGAATGTCGCGCCTCAGATCTTCAGCCCTAGCTCTTGGACCAGCGCCTCGGTCAGTCTGGTCCTCATCATCTCCTTGCTGGAGTAGACGGGCAGCTCCAGTATGGAATGGCAGGTCAGTGCCTCGGGGTAATTGTCTCTAGAGTCTAACTTCTCCCGAATTTTCAGGTGGATCTGGCCCATTCCTAGGACGGGAGCTTTCCTGGACCCGGTCAGGAACCCTGAGGAACCAAAACCATCACTGACATCTGCTATGACATCCTTTGCTACCGTCTAAAAAAAAAGACTCACAGAGAAAATCCCTCCGTTGCTCCTCACTCAGTTCGTCGAAGACCTCCCAGAACATGTTGATCTGGTCTGGACGTTGGATGAAGTACCATGGTTCGTACACGGTGGTCTGCTCGGATCCATGAGAACGTTATACCAAAGTCACCCGTCGCCACATGAACATCCACTTACAAGTTTGAGCTGCTTCCAGTCGCAGGTGTCCGCTCCCACCAGAGCTCCCTGCAGCTCCTCCGGCCGGAACGTCCCCAGCAGTTCGGAACTGCAGGTCAGGAAGAACCCGCGTCGGAACCTCTGGAACACCTGCAGCACCGAGCCGGTGAAGACGTGGTGGACGTAGGCCTGAACGAACTCCTCCCTGTTGAGACCGGAAGTGTGAATCCTTGGGGAAAAAATGGAGATGATGCTACTTTCACGTCAGCCATACTTGTTGTCACTCGTCACCGGTTTGTCAGGATTCTGAGGATCCAGTTGGACCCAAGTTCCAGCCCAGTGGATCTGATGAGCCAGATGGAGTCGATTAGATGAAAGCGTGATTTATTTGTATTTGTTTTTGTTGTTAATCTAATCTTTCGTTTAACAACCTTAAATGTTTGGCAAAGACTTTCCAGATCGTCGTCGTCGTAGTCCAGGACGCTCTGAAGACACCTGAGTGGAAAAAAACGCACGTCAACGCTGACCCAGGACCAGCTTCAACCCCTTCATCCGTGATCCACGATGAAAGATTCAAACCGTTTTGTTTTATTTAAAATGTGAAAAAGTTTTAAATTCGTATCTTGAATTGAAATTTGAAAGTTTCAAGTCGTTGTTTATTGAGGGGAAACATTTTTCTAGTGGTTTTCTTATGCCAGTTACAAAGTTTACTATTGTTTTTATTAAGTTATAAAATGTAAGGATATGACAACTTTACTGTAATCAATCATTAGATTTAACACACATTTAAAATAATCACTTGATTAACTGATAATCTTAATCATTCAAAGTGAAAAGAAACTTTGAATTCGTTTTTTCTATATTTAAGTGTAGAATGTTTTGAAAGTTGTTGTTTTTTTAATCGAAATAAAAAAGTTTTGAATTTGCTTTTTTAATTGAAGTGAAAACTGTTTTAAAATATATTTTTATTGAAGTTAAAAAAACTTTAAATTGTTTTTTTTTTATTTAAGTGTAGAATGTTTTGAAGTTTTTTTTTATCGAAATATAAAAAGTTTTGAATTTGATTTTTAATTGAAGTGAAATCTTTTTTAAATTATATTTTTTATTGAAGAGTAGAACGTTTTAAAGTATATTTTTATTGAAGTAAAAAAAAGGTTTGAATTTGTCTTTTAATTGAAGTGAAATCTGTTTTAAATTATATTTTTGATTGAAGATAAGAACGTTTTAAAGTATATTTTTATTGAAGTGAAAAAAACTTTGAATTCGTTTTTTTTATTTAAGTGTAGAATGTTCTGAAGTTGTTTTTTTTTATTCAAATAATAGTTTTTTAATTGAAGTGAAAACTGTTTTGAATTATATTTTTTATTGAAGAGTAGAACGTTTTTATTGAAGTGAAAAAACTTTGAATTCGTTTTTTTATTATTTAAGTGTAGAACTTGTTTTTTCAATTGAAGTTTAAGTATAAGTTTAAGTTAAGTAGTTTAGTAAGTTTAGTAGTTTTACTTTTTTTTTTTTTTAATTGAATTGATACAGATTTAAGGCCTTTTTTAATGAAGTGAGGACAGTTTTAAGGTATATTTATATTGAAGTGAAAAATGATTTGAAGACGTTTGTTTTTGAATATTAAAGTGTAAACGTTTTGAAGTCTATTTTTATTTTTTATTAAAGTGAAAACAGTCTTGATGTTGTTTTATTGAAGATGAATACGTTTTGACTTCATTTTTTCATTAAAAACGTTTTGAAGTCATTTATTTTTTTTAAAAGAGATGAAAACAAACAAAAGAGTTTTTGTTGTGTTGAAGGTTTTGTTCAGTCTTGACACTATAATACAAGAGCCGGGTCAGAGTGACCCCTGAACTCACCGGGCCACACCGGGGCTGAACTCCATCATGTCGTGCAGCGATGGCTCCACACCGAGCAGCTTCTTGAACACGACCAGAGGGAAGGGCAGCGCCATCATGCTCTGGTTGTACAGAGCTAAACCACACAGCTGCCCCAGCAGGTAGAACTTCTCCTGGTCTTCCTCCGTAGCCTGAGGAAGGTTTATTCCTAGTTTGTTATCAGCTTTTATAATACGTTGATGACGACACTGGGAGTGATGATTTGGTAATTCTAATTCTAATCCAAATAAACAGTAAAGTTATGTAGCTAAACGCTAATGCTAATCGCCAATGCTAGCTTCTGTGTGTGCAAGTCTGTGATGCTAGTTATTAGCTTAAACCTTGAGCAGATAATTTGTTAGTGTAGTTTAAGGTAGCGCTGTATACACTTATTCAAGTACAGATAGTGTTTATTCAGTTTATTTGATTGAATATTGATCAACACTTGAGTCTCAACCAGGGTCAAAGTTAATGATTGATAGGCTAGTGTTTATATGCTAATCATTGACATGCTACTGATTCACATGATACTGATTGACTGGCTAATATTGACATGCTAATCATTGATAGGATAATGATTGAGATGCTACTGATTGACTGGCTAATATTGACATGCTAATGAATGATAGGCTAATGATTGACATGCTACTGATTGACTGGCTAATATTGACATGCTAATCATTGACAGGCTAATGATTGAGATGCTACTGATTGACATGCTACTGATTGACAGGCTACTGATTTACATGCTACTGATTGACTGACTAATGATTGATAGGCTAATGTCGAAATGCTAATGATTGATAGGCTAGTGATTGACTGGCTAATATTGATATGCCATTGATTTACGGACTTATGTTAACATGCTATTGACAGGATAATGTTGACAGGCTAATGATTGACTGGCTAATATTTAAATGATAATAAATCACTGGCTAATATTGACATGCTAATAAATGACTGGCTAATATTGACATGCTAATGATTGAATGGCTAATGTTGATATTCTAATGATTGAGAGACTTGTGTTAACATGATAATGTTGACTGGCTAATATTGACATGCTAATGATTGATAGGCTAATGATTTAAATGCTACTGATTGACTGGCTAATGTTGATATGCTAATGATTGACTGGCTAATATTGACATGCTAATGATTGAATGGCTAACGTTGATATTCTAATGATTGACAGACTTATGTTAACATGATAATGATTGACTGGCTAATATTAAAATGCTAATGATTGACTGGCTAATGTTGATATGCTAATGATAGACAGAATTATGTTAACATGCTAATGATTGACTGGCTAATGTTGATATGCTAATGATAGACGGAATTATGTTAACATGCTTATGACTGAGAGGCTCATGTTGAAATGCTAATAATAGACAGACTTATGTTAACATACTAATGACTGAGAGGCGAATGTTGAAATGCTAATAATAGACAGACTTATGTTAACATACTAATGACTAAGAGGCTAATGTTGAAATGCTAACGATAGGCAGACTTATGTTAACATGCTAATGACTGAGAGGCTAATGTTGAAATGCTAATGATAGACAGAATTATGTTAACATGCTAATGACTGAGAGGCTAATATTGACTGGCTAATATTGACATGCTAATGATTGACTGGCTAACATTGACATGCTAATGATTGACTGGCTAATATTGACATGCTAATGATTGACTGAATAACGTTGATATGCTAATGATTGACAGACTTATGTTAACATGCTTATGACTAAGGGGCTAATGTTTGACATGCTACTGATTGACTGGCTAATATTGACATGCTAATGATTGAGTGGCTAATATTGACATGCTAATGATTGACTGGCTAATATTGACATGCTAATGATTGACTGGCTTATGTTGATATACCACTGATTTACTGGCTAATATTCACATGCTAATGATTGACTGGCTAATATTCACATGCTAATGACTGAGAGGCTAACGTTGATATGCTAATGATTGACAGACTTATGTTAACATGCTAATGATCAGGGTCAAAGTTCAGCTACCCTTGGAACCTTCATGCCACACTCACGTTGGAGGGGAACCACACGAGCGTCTCCGTGTCATCGAAGTGGAACAGGTCAGGTCTCTCGGACGTCAGTTTCTTGGGAAAGTGGTGGAAAAAGTTTTTCCTGTGGAGAAGGGACGGCGTCCGGTTGTCTTCGAAGTACACCTGGTGGAACCGAGTCGTCAGAGACTACCTGGGTGAGGTGATGGTGCAGACACTCACCAGCAGGGACAGTCCCATCCGTTGCAGTGACGCAGCAGCCAGTTGACTGAAGGTGTCGTCCAACAGAGACGCACGATTCAACCGCAGCTCAAAATACTGAGGTTGGTTGGGAAGGAGCCCCCAAAACACTGGGTAGTTCTGATGGACCTCCTTATAGACCTCGTTCTGAAACAACAGGCAAGTTAATAAGTAAATAAGTAATTTTTATTTGTATAGCGCTTTTCCAGACCAGGGTCACAAAGTGCTTAAACAATCAAAACAACATTCAATAAAGTATATACTTTAAAGGTCAAGATAAAACTGATAACACAACAGAAGTTCCAGAAAATCAAGGAAAAGCCTGAACAAATAAAACTTCTTAAGATGTTTCTTGAAGGAGTCAGTAGATCCATCAAGCGCAAAGAGAGAGGAAGATTGTTCCAAAGCTTAGGAGCAACAGTCTGGAAGTTACCATCCGTTGTTTACAACCTGAGTGTAGAAAATATCGATACACTTAAATATTGCAATATTCTTTTCACAATACCGTATCGATATTCAACAGCACTGTATCAATTTATTCATCTTTAGCTTTGAAATCATCACATTTTATTTTTATCTTAGTTTTGAAATCCATGTGATGACTGAGGACGAGAGGATACAGTGACTCCAGCAACTTTTAAAGCTGATGTTTGGACATATTTTGGTTTGAAAACAAATGAAAGCAGTTAAGAGTCATGTGGTCTGTAAATACTACAACACCAGAGTCAAGTACTGGACAATACTACACATATATACTTGTTACTACACTATCACAACACCATAGTCAAGTACTCGACAATACTACACATATATACTTGATACTACACTATGACAACACCTGAGTCAAGTACTGGACAATACTACACATATATACTTGTTACTACACTATCAGAACACCAGAGTCAAGTACTCGACAATACTACACTATATACTTGATACTACACTATGACATCACCTGAGTCAAGTACTGGACAATACTACACATATATACTTGTTACTACACTATCAGAACACCAGAGTCAAGTACTCGACAATACTACACATATATACTTGTTACTACACTATCATTACACCAGAGTCAAGTACTCGACAATACTACACATATATACTTGTTACTACACTATCACAACAATAGAGTCAAGTACTCGACAATACTACTAGTGATCTCCCATCCTGTCCTTATCCCAGCGCAATCCTGTTAATTTTCCGAAATAGGGTTTTTACACCTTTTTTGGGGGGTTCTACGGTCAAATTTATCGATTTCCCCCGGTATCCTAAGGCGACACGGGAGAGCGTCGGGAGCGAGCCTGGGGAGGGGGTCGACGCCGATGACAGCCCGAGCAGAGGCTAGTTGCCCGACTCAGTGATCCAAGCCGCGGCGGAAACTGTGCAATTTACGCACGACTTTTGAACTTTAATCATGTGGAACACCCCCCCCAACAACATCGAAATACTTCCTTTTCAACCCTTCAAAATAAAACAGCGGGAGTCTGGGGAGAACACTGTACTACACATATATACTTGTTACTACAGAAACTGAATATATCACCGTATCTTCTTGTCCTCAGTCATCATCAGGAGCTCATTGTTCCTTTTTTTGCGGAGGACATAACAGCTGCTGCCATCTAGCGGCTGGAAGTTTAATTGCAACTCAAAAATTAACAAACACCTTTTTTTTTAATACTTGAATGAATGTATTCCTATTGTATTTTTTTTTAAAATATCTATACAGTGCTGTTGAATTTTGTGTAGGTCTTTCCAACACTATAAAAATACAATTTCTGTTGACGACTACGAGACGCGTCCATTTTTCTTTATGATGAAGAAAAGTTACCTTCATTGATTCGATGTCCAAGTCCAGAGCCAGTTTCTTGGACTTCCCATCCAGCAAAGAGGGGAACCGGAACAGAACCAGCGGCGTGGCGTCGTCTTCAGACTGAAGAGCGAGAAAACAAGTGTGGGTCAGAAGATTGGTTGCTAGTGTCGTCATAGTGTGTGTGTTTCTACAAACAAAAAGTCGTACAGTTTGGTTTCTCTGTGCATTCCGCCGCCTCACGTCCTCCCTCAGAACCATTTCACAGACCTCCACGCAGAAGCTGGTCTTCAGGAGCCTCTTGTCTTCATGGATCTTGTCGTTGGCCTAAAACACAAACACACACACACGTCACTCTCTGCACACGTCACGCACAAATATTGTGTGTCTGGACACTGACGTCGCTGAGGTGCAGCAGGAGCTGCAGGGAAGCCGTGACCTCGTGCTCCAGGTCGTAGGGCTTCAGGGGCCCGGAGGAGAAGATGGACGCCAGGTTTCGCTTCCACACGTCCACGTATCTGACCATGAGGTGACGAGGCAGCACGGACCACCAGTCCACTGACGCCGGACACATGAAGAAGTCCAAGTTAGTCCGAGGGAACTTGTCTTTGGTCTAATTATACGGAGCCTCGTGGAGGATTGATATCAAGCCTTGTGAAGTGATACTACAGGGTCTAGTGAAGTAATACTGTGAAGTCTAACAAAGTAGTACCAAGGAGCCACTAGGAGTATAATATCAAGTCTTGTGAAGTGATACTACAGGGTCTAGTGAAGTAATACTATGGAGTCTTAACAAAGTAATACCAAGGAGCCCCTAGGAGTATACTATCAAGTCTTGCAGAGTTATACTAGGGAGCCTTGCGGAGTAATACTGCGAAGCCTCGTGCAATAATACTATGGGCGCTTGTGGAGTACTAGCAGAGTAATACTGTGGAGCCTCGTGGCGTAAAACTGCACGGCCTCAGGAGTAATAGTTTGGACCCTTGCAGAGTAATACTGTGGAGCCTGGCAGAGTAATACTGCGAAGCCTCGTGGATTAAAACTGCAAAGCCTAATGGAGTAATACTATGGAGCCTTGCAGAGTAATACTGTGGAGCCTGGCAGAGAAATACTGTGGAGCCTGGTAGAGTAATACTGCAAAGCCTCCTGGATTAAAACTGCACAGCCTCAAGGAGTAATACTTTGGAGCCTTGCAGAGTAATACTGTGGAGCCTGGCAGAGTAATACTGTGGAGCCTGGCAGAGTAATACTGCGAAGCCTCGTGGATTAAAACTGCACAGCCTCAAGGAGTAATACTTTGGAGCCTTGCAGGGTAATACTGTTGAGCCTGGCAGAGTAATACTGCGAAGCCTCGTGGATTAAAACTGCACAGCCTCAAGGAGTAATACTTTGGAGCCTTGCAGAGTAATACTGTGGAGCCTGGCAGAGTAATACTATGGAGCCTTGCAGAGTAATACTGTGGAGCCTGGCAGAGTAATACTGCGAAGCCTCGTGGATTAAAACTGCAAAGCCTAATGGAGTAATACTATGGAGCCTTGTAGACAACTGGCGGCGCTCCACAGAATAATACAGTAGGGACAAGTGGAGTACTTGCAGAGTAATACTAAACAGCTTTACAGATTATACTACAGAGCACAGAGTTATAGTTAAGATCTACAGAAACTGAATGGTATGGAGCCTCACAGATTATACTACAAAGTCTCAGAACGTCAGAATTAAGAGCCTCGCTGAGTAATAATATGGATCCTTGTGAAGTAATAATACGGAACCCTAGCAGATTATACTACAGAGCCTAGTGGAGTATAATCTGCAGAAGGCTCACAGAGTTTACTACCAAGCCTTGCAGAGTAATTTAGGAAGCCTCACGGAGTATACTACGGAGACTCGTATAGTCTTCAAAAGAAGTATCGCAGAGTAATACTGCGGAGCGTGTGGTAGCTTAGCAACATTTTGGACAGATCATTGAGCGTCGTGTACCACGTGAAATCGGTTTCTCAGCCACAGCCAGTGAGTACTATTTTTGTGAGTCCAAAAATACTCTAAATGTATTACTCAGGACCGTGTGAGTCGACGGTCGCTCACCTATGATCTGGAAACTTCCCTCGGAGAGTCTCTCCAGACCGACGAGCAGCTGGTCTGCCAGTGCTGTCCTGGGACTGTGATGCTGGACCACATGCAGCAGCTCCATCAGCAGCAGGTAGACCCTCAGACCCTCCAGGCTCACGGGGCTGCAGGGCAGCTGTGGCAGCAGCAGTGCGACGGCAGCTTCGACCTGCAGACGGACGAGAGTCAGGGGGGTTCAGGGTCCAGGACTGAAGTCTCCAGGCTGAACCAGGCACCTCTGGAGCCACGCCCAGCTGCAGCAGCCTCCGGAACCCTGATCCTGCCAGCTCCAGGTCCACACCCGGGCAAGTGGTCGAGGTGGAGAGATGTTTGTCGTGCCTGCGAGTGGAGACACTGTCGGTGAGTCCAGAGAACATCCGTACGTTTGATCAACAAACATGAAACCTCTGGAAGTAGATCCGTGTCATTTTACGTTTCAAATGTTGAAACTTCTATGTTGTTTTTTTAACATCATTCAATCGAATTTGTTTTTAATAATGTTTGAATATTTTCAAAAAGAGCGATTTCTTTCACACGTAGTTTGACGTTTTAATTCAAATAATTCAAATATAAATGCTGTATATTGGTCTGGTCTGGTGTCACCAACATAATTTCCATTTATAAGGCCTTGAAATAAAACATATGACATTTATAAAAATGTATTTTTAATTCATTGGAATAAGAATATCAAAATCCATGTATAAAAAAACATAAATTTTGAAAATATTCACATTTTGAAATGTAATTATTAAAAAAAGAAACTAACGTTCAATATACAAAGAATTTAATTTAACATTTATAAAAGGTAAAATCAATATTCAAATAATTTAATTTAATATTATATTTATATAGAGTAAAGTCAGTATACAAATAATTTAATTTAATTTAATATTTATATAGAGTAAGGTCAGTATACAAAGAATTTAATTTAATATTATATTTATATAGAGTAAAGTCAATATACAAAGAATTTAATTTAATTTAATATTTATATAGAGTAAGGTCAGTATACAAAGAATTTAATTTAATATTATATTTATATAGAGTAAAGTCAGTATACAAAGAATTTAATTTAATTTAATATTTATATAGAGTAAGGTCAGTATACAAACAATTTAATTTAATATTTATATAGAGTAAAGTCAGTATACAAACAATTTAATTTAATATTTATATAGAGTAAAGTCAGTATACAAATAATTTAATTTAATTTAATATTTATATAGAGTAAAGTCAATATACAATGGATTTAATTTAATATTTATATAGTGTAAAGTCAGTATACAAAGAATTTAATTTAATTTTATATTTATATAGAGTAAAGTCAGTATACAAAGAATTTAATTTAATTTAATATTTATATAGAGTAAGGTCAGTATACAAAGAATTTAATTTAATATTATATTTATATAGAGTAAAGTCAGTATACAAATAATTTAATTTAATTTAATATTTATATAGAGTAAGGTCAGTATACAAAGAATTTAATTTAATATTATATTTATATAGAGTAAAGTCAGTATACAAAGAATTTAATTTAATTTAATATTTATATAGAGTAAGGTCAGTATACAAAGAATTTAATTTAATTTAATATTTATATAGAGTAAAGTCAGTATACAAACAATTTAATTTAATATTTATATAGAGTAAAGTCAGTATACAAAGAATTTAATTTAATTTAATATTTATATAGAGTAAAGTCAATATACAATAGATTTAATTTAATATTTATATAGTTTAAAGTCAGTATACAAAGAATTTAATTTAATATTTATATAGAGTAAAGTCAGTATACAAAGAATTTAATTTAATTTTATATAAAGTAAAGTCAATATACAAAGAATTTAATATTAATATAGAGTAAAGTCAATATACAAAGGATTTAATTTAATATTTATATAGAGTAAAGTCAATATACAAATAATTTAATTTTATATTTATATAGAGTAAAGTCAATATACAAAGAATTTAATATTAATATAGAGTAAAGTCAATATACAAAGGATTTAATTTTATATTTATATAGAGTAAAGTCATACAAAGGATTGAATAAAAATTCAAAGTTTCAACATTATGAATGTAGAATAATTCAATGCTCCACTGGCACTGATATACATCCATTAAAAACCTGATGATCGCTGGTTACCGTCGGTCCAGGAAGCTTCTGTTGAAGCAGGTCGCTGAAGAAAACACTCTGGCGACGTCACTGGAAACACAGCCTGTCAATCATCCGAGCCACACGACCCGAAGGAAGCTAAACTCACCATTTGCTCTTCTTCAGCGCCTTGGGTCCCCCTGACACGCATCTGTCAATCATCTGCTCCAAGCTATCCGGGGCAGGAGGCGCGAGGGGTTCGGCGTTCGGTCGTTTCTGGAGACACGTAGCGAACGAGCAGTTCTGTCCGGCGAAGACGTCCAGCACCTGCGGATCACCTGGGATCAAGGGGAGACGTGAGTGATCACACGATCGAGGGGTGAGGGGGGGGGCACTCACCTGGTGGAAGCTCAACAGGTAAAGGCACTGAGGGTTGACCTCCTCTGCGTCCCAGCTGCTGATGGTCGTCACGACCGAAGGAGAAAATCCTCTGACGATCCGTGAGCACCAGCGTGTGATTCCTGATGGACACCAAAACATGCCTGAGGGACTTTGATCCGGACAAACGCAGGAGTAGAAGTAAGAGTCACGGTACCTTCCACAGGCGACTTTCATGACCTTTGAACCCCAGAGTTCTCCGACGAGTCGCGGCTTAAGTTCCAGCCGGAGAGAGTTGTGACCCAGCTGACCGAACTGACCCGAGCCGAACGTGTACACGGCGCCGTCCTGCAGCATCAGAGCAGGACGATGAAGATGAAGATGAAGATGAAGATGAAGATGAAGATGAAGATGATGAAGATGAAGACGATGATGACACTTTCTACACATTCTCTACCTTGAGTGACTTTTCAAGGACTTGAGCACAAAACCTTTTTTCAAATATTGAAGTAAGATTTTAAAAAAAAGTCTTAATGCATATCAAATAAATAAAAACAATGATAATAAAAATATCTACATTCAATTATTAATTAAATAACAAATTAATTTATGTATATTAAATAAATGCATAATAAATATTCTAAAACATATGAAAAAATAAACCAAAACAATATTTCATTAATACTAAAATATATTCATTTATTTTAAATTATTGAATGCATATTAAATAACAAAATAATGTATATATATTAAATAAATGCATATTAAATATCCTAAAACATATTAAATAATAAAACAAAACGATATTTCATTAATATTGAATTATATTAATTTATTTTAAATTATTTAATGAATATTAAATAACAAAATAATTTATATACATTAAATAAATGCATAAAGAATATTCTAAAACATATTAAATAATAAACCAAAACAATATTTCATTAATATTAAAATATAATAATTTATTTAAATTATTTAATGCATATTAAATAACAAAATAATGTATATTAAATTATTTCATAATACATATTCTAAAACATATTAAATAATAAAACAAAACAATATTTTAATTAATATTAAAATATATTAATTTATTTAAATGATTTAATGCATATTAAATAACAAAATAATTTATATATATTAAATTATTTCATAATAAATATTCTAAAACATATTGAATAATAAACCAAAACAATATTTCATTAATATTAAAATATATTAATTTATTTTAAATTATTGACTGCATATTAAATAACAAAATAATTTATATATATTAAATTATTTCATAATAAATATTCTAAAACATATTAAATAATAAAACAAAACAATATTTTCATTAATAAATAATATAAAATATATGAGTTGATTAAAAATGATTTAATGCAAATTAAATAAATACAATATTTCATATATATTAAATGAATGCATAAATACAGATTTTAATTAATAAATTCAATACATTAAAAATTGACAACATTTGTAATACATGTAAAACATTCAATAAGTATTAAATAAATACAATATCAAATTAATAATAAAAAATATTTATTCCATATTTAATGCATAACATATTTAATGCCTATGAAATAAATAAAGAGAATATGTAATTCATATTAAATATAATATATTCAATATTTCAATGCATTACTAAAACAAGATGTCATGTACCGTTAATAAATGAATACAATATTCAATACATATATAATACATAATTAAAGATTCATGTAAAAACAATAAAATATTAAATTCATTTAAATAAATAAATAAAAATAAAATAGCATTTTAAATAAATGGATTCTAATAAATATTTTGTTGTAATACATATTTAATAAATTAATTCATATTAAATGAATATAAGAATCGATAAAATATGTAATTAATATTAAATAAATCAATAAAACGTGTAATAAATATTATATAAGAAAAGTATTAAACACGTATTAAACAAAATAAATAAAATATTGATGACATATTCAATATCGATGATTTCCATCAATTATTTTGTTCAGGGTTTAAAAGTGTGTTATTAGTTCAAAACAAACAAAAATGTGACAGTTTCTGCTTCTACGATTGATTCTCCCCTGAGAGGAACATTTCTGACCTTGGTCAAGACGGCCGTATGTTCTCGTCCACAGGAGATCTGGACACTTTTCTTCATGTTCAGCAGGTCCACAGGTGTCGGTGTGTGTCTGTCTGCAGGAACACATGACCTCGTAATGCTGGACTCGAGTCACGTGACTTCAGGGTCCATGATTTCCAGGGACTTCAGAAGGTCTACCTGTGGTGTCTCCCAGGCCCAGCTGGCCACTCTGGTTTCCTCCCCAGGCGAATACTCCTCCGGACACGGACAGACAGAAGCTCTGGTCCCCCCCCGCGGAGACCTGGACCACCATGATGAAGGTCAGAGCCTTCAATTGTTCCGGCGCTCGGACCTCGGGCGCTACCGGTCCCTGACCCAGCTGACCCCTAGAGTTGTGACCCCACGAGAACACTTGTCCGTCTGCAGAGAAGCATCTTGTGAGTCAAGGATGAATGTCACTCTGTCATCACTGAACGTCAAGTTCACTATCAGAACAGGTACTGACCACTGCTCATCGTTACAGTCTGATGAAGATCAAACATCACAACACGGCAACATTCAGTGTCACTTGATTTCACCCAGAAGTTCTTCAACTTTCTTTACGTTCATCTTGACACGTCACTTAATGTTTTTAATTATTATTCAACTCACCTGAGGTCAGAGCGACAGAATGCTGCCCCCCACAGGACACCTGAGTTACTGCGACCCCAGAAAAGTTTGGAAGCAGTCTGGGGGAAAAAAGAAAAAACGTTTTAACGTAAACTGATTCAGTTGTATCAGTTTAAAGTGCTTTTCTTCTTCATCATCATCATCTTTATCATCACTTTTAACATCATCTTCACCTTCATTAGTAACTTCATCTTCATCATCCTAAACATCATCTGTCCATCATCATCTTCATCATCTTAAACATCATCTGTCCATCATCATCTTCATCATCTGTCCATCATCATCTGTCCATCATCATCTTCATCATCTGTCCATCATCATCTTCATCATCTGTCCATCATCATCTGTCCATCATCATCTTCCTCATCTCAAACATCATCTGTCCATCATCATCTTCATCCTCTTTATCATCACTTTTAACATCATCTCCACCTTCATTAGTAACTTCATCTTCATCATCTGTCCAACATCTGTCCATCATCATCTTCATCATCTTAAACATCATCTGTCCATCATCATCTTCATCACCTTTATCATCACTTTTAACACCATCTCCACCTTCATTAGTAACTTCATCTTCATCATCTGTCCAACATCTGTCCATCATCATCTTCATCATCTTAAACATCATCTGTCCATCATCATCTTCATCACCTTTATCATCACTTTTAACACCATCTCCACCTTCATTAGTAACTTCATCTTCATCATCTGTCCAACATCTGTCCATCATCATCTTCATCATCTTAATCATCATCATCTTCATCATCACATGAACACTCGCTGACTTTTTTCTTCTGACCTCTTATCCTCCTCTGAGACCAACTTCATCTTCAGGTCTTTAAGCCCAAATGTTCCAGGAATAGATACTTAAGTGGGTCCATGAAGGTCTGCATTGGGCTGATTAAACTGTGACGCCATTACTGCAGTCATCTGCTTGTGGCTGATAAGTTGTTCAAAGTCCAATTCCTGCTCCCGATTATTTTCACTGTGTACTAGTAACTAGTGATGTTACCGACTATGTCGAGGCTTCGAAGCGTGTGTCGAGTAATCCAGGGATTTTTTCATCAAGCGTGTATCGAGGCGTGTGTTGGTTACGTAGGTGGTGACGTAGTGATGACGTTCGAGGCCTCGCGAACCGAACGGTCACGTGACTGGTTCGAGCAGCGCTGCTTGAACGAGTCACGTGACCGGCTCGTGAAGCGCTGAGTGAACCAGCCTGTCACGTGACCGTTTCGGTAATCGCTCGTGAACTTCCCGCGAAACTCAGAATAAAAGTGGCCTCGAAACGCAATGGAAACGAAACATCTCTTGGATTGGCGGACTGTTGACTATAGCAAACTTCGGTTTACTACTAGTATCATGGAACCGGCGAGAAAAAGGCGTTTTTCCCCCGTGTGGCAGCATTTTGAGCCGATCTCTCCTAGTAAGGTATAATGATGTTGGAATATAGGCTGTGAATCACAGCCTGTGATTAATATATTCTCACAGACACATACACACACCCATTATTATATATACTATATACAGTATATATATATATACATATATATATACACACAGACCCATTATTATATTTTATATATACACATATAAAGTATATATATATATATATATATATATATAAAAGATAATAATGGGTGTATATATATATATAGTTTCCATTGGACACGCCTTGTACTTATATCCATCTTTTTTTTTTTCATTTTGAAAAGGTGAAGTGTCTGTTGTGTTCCCAGGAAATTGGATACAACAACAACACTTCATCAATGCTGAGGCATTATAGGGCCTGCATGAGAGCTTGGAGACGACCATTTAAATAAAAATGAATAATTATTTAAAAAAAACAAGGTTGTCAAGCCCATTTTTTAATATCAGAATCATTTGCGCACAAAGATGCAATGCTCCCAATTGTCCACATGATGGCATGGTCGTGCAAATGAAGCCTCACAAGGCTTTGCTCCAAAGATGAACTACTCGGCTGGGAGGCTTCAGTGCTTCATGAGGCTTCATCTCACCATCACTACTAGTAACCACGGGTGAGGGTGAGGGTCGGTATCAGATCATGATTGACAGCCGTCCGGTTATGACCGTGACACGACCGGAAGTTCCTCTTTTAACTTGTCGTTCTTCCTCCGATGACGTGGTGATTCATCGATCTATTGACACCTGTGCTGTGTCTCAAATCGCATACTTCTACTTAGTACACTAGAAGTTAGTATGCATCAGGATAGTGTACGTACTAACTAGTAACTAATTCTCCACAGATAGTATGTCTCAAATCAAACTCTGCAACAGGAAATGACGCGACAGCTTCTTCTTCTACTAGAGAAATCTTTTCAGGCTGTTGCTCCTAAGCTTTGGAACAATCTTCCTCTCTCTTTGCTCTTGATGGATCTACTGACTCCTTTAAGAAACATCTTAAGACGTTTCTCTTTGTTCAGGCTTTTCCTTGAATTTCTCGAACTCCTGTGTTGTTCTCGGTGTTGTCTTGATCTTTGAAGTATGTACTGTTTTGAGTATTGTTTTGATTGTTAAAGCGCTTTGTGACCCTGGTCTCGAAAAGCGCTATATAAATAAATATTACTTACTTACTTACTTACTTACTACTATTTAAGGATGATTTCAACCAGCTGTATGAACACTATCGCCACCTGCTGGCAGCACGTTTTGCAAGTTTGGAAAAATAAAGAAAGAAAAAATATGAGAAACGAAATATTCGCGAGATATTTACGCTGGTATCAGCAGCGAAGACGTGTTTATCCTCCTACTGCTGCTGAAAATACACCTGTAAGTATATATATATATATATATATATATATATATATATATATATATATGCATATATATATGACGTAACTTCCGTTTAAAACGTCACTAAGATGGCGGCCGTTTAGGGTGGTTAGTGTCCATTGATCCATACTCAGTTTTGTGGGCGTTTTAGTGACAATTTAGTGTGTATGGAGCACTATATTTACATACTAAGAATTGAGACGCACTTACGCACTAAAAATATTAACTTTGAGTACGCAAGTATGCGATTTGAGACACAGCACAGGTTTTGGGAGGTGTTCACCTGTCTCACCTGACACCATTGCTGTGTCTCAAATCACATACTAATCTTAGTATGCTAGAAGTTAGTATGCATCAGTTTAGTATGCATACTAACTAGTACGCAAATTCTCCGCAGATAGTATGTCTCAAATCAAACCCTGAAGCTACACACTAACCGGAAATCACATGACAGCTTCTTCTTCTACTTCTATTTAACGATGTTTCAAGCAGCTGTTTGAACGCTATCGCCGACACCTGCTGGCAGCACGTATTGCAACTTTAGAAAAAGAAATAAAGAAAAAATATGAGAATCTAAATAATCGCGAGATATTTAAGCTGGTATCAGCAGCGAAGACGTGTTTATCCTCCTACTGCTGCTGAAAATACACATTTAAGTATATGCATATATATGCATTTATATATGACGTAACTTCCGTTTAAAACGTCACTAAAATGGCGGCTGTTTAGTATGGTTAGTGTCCATCGAACCATGCTAGTTTTGTGGGCGTGTTAGTACGCCAATTTAGTATGCATGGCGCACTAAATTTCGCATACTAAGAATTGAGACACACTAACGTACTAAAAATACTAACTTTTAGTACGCTAGTATGCGATTTGAGACACAGCACAGGTGTTCTTCTCACCTGTCCGGACACTCACCTGGGACTGGGCGGGGAGGCGCGCGGGTCCAGACAGAACACGCGTCCGGACCGGGTCAGCAGAGTGAGCGAGTCGTCGGAACATCTCACCGCCTGGATCTTCTCGTCACACTTGACGAACTCTTGACACACACAAATAGAAATCATAAAATAAAAAGTTACAAACACACATCCGCGAGGTTCCCCTCACTCTGTTTCCCGCGGGATGCGCGTGCGTCCTGCGCGCGTGCGGTGGGGACGACGAAGGCTTCTCCAGACGCTCTGACGAAGCCGAGCAGGTCCAGACCCTCGCTCAGGTCCAGGAGGGTGAAGGACAGGCGCAGGAAGTGGACCGGACCCTCGTCCTCGGACAGAACCTTCCGGAGCCGGAAGCTCTCGTGACTCTCTTCTCCCCACGCGAACATGGTGTGAGCGCGCGAGCGGCAGCGGCTCAGTTTTGTTTGCGTGGAAAACGAAACTTAAGGTTGTTGTGATGAAGCGAAACTTCTGAGCGGAGAAAGGAAAGTGAAACTAAAAGCAAACACGGAGAGAAATGATGAGACAACAATGAGAACTAAACAGTCCTGAGACAATCTTGACTTTTAACTTCAACGTTTTAACGTCTGTGTCTCTTTATCTGTCTGTCTCTTTATCTGTCTGTGTCTCTTAATCTGTCTGTCTCTTTATCTGTCTGTCTCTTTATCTGTCTGTGTCTCTTTATCTGTCTGTGTCTCTTTATCTGTCTGTCTCTTTATCTGTCTGTGTCTCTTTATCTGTCTGTGTCTCTTTATCTGTCTGTCTCTTTATCTGTCTGTCTCTTTATCTGTCTGTGTCTCTTTATCTGTCTGTCTCTTTATCTGTCTGTGTCTCTTTATCTGTCTGTGTCTCTTTATCTGTCTGTCTCTTTATCTGTCTGTCTCTTTATCTGTCTGTGTCTCTTTATCTGTCTGTCTGTCTCTCTATGTCTCTGTGTCTCTTTATCTGTCTGTCTCTTTATCTGTCTGTCTCTTTATCTGTCTGTCTCTTTATCTGTCTGTGTCTCTTTATCTGTCTGTGTCTCTTTATCTGTCTGTGTCTCTTTATCTGTCTGTCTCTTTATCTGTCTGTCTCTTTATCTGTCTGTGTCTCTTTATCTGTCTGTGTCTCTTTATCTGTCTGTCTCTTTATCTGTCTGTCTCTTTATCTGTCTGTGTCTCTTTATCTGTCTGTCTGTCTCTCTATGTCTCTGTGTCTCTTTATCTGTCTGTCTCTTTATCTGTCTGTGTCTCTTTATCTGTCTGTCTCTTTATCTGTCTGTGTCTCTTTATCTTTCTGTCTCTTTATCTGTCTGTGTCTCTTTATCTGTCTGTGTCTCTTTATCTGTCTGTCTCTTTATCTGTCTGTCTCTTTATCTGTCTGTGTCTCTTTATCTGTCTGTCTGTCTCTCTATGTCTCTGTGTCTCTTTATCTGTCTGTCTCTTTATCTGTCTGTGTCTCTTTATCTGTCTGTGTCTCTTTATCTGTCTGTGTCTCTTTATCTGTCTGTCTCTTTATCTGTCTGTCTCTTTATCTGTCTGTGTCTCTTTATCTGTCTGTCTGTCTCTCTATGTCTCTGTGTCTCTTTATCTGTCTGTCTGTCTCTCTATGTCTCTGTGTCTCTTTATCTGTCTGTCTGTCTCTCTATGTCTCTGTGTCTCTTTATCTGTCTGTCTGTCTCTGTATGTATATTTATGTCTATCTGTCTGTCTCTTTATGTATCTGTATGTCTCTCTATCTGAGTGTCTCTCTATGTCTCTGTCTGTCAGACTCTACATATGTCTGTGTCGCTGTTTCTTTAAACTGTATCTGTCTGTCTCTTTATGTCTCTGTCAGTTTGTGTCTCTTTATCTGTCTGTGTCTTTACATGTCTCTCGCTCTCTGTTGCTGTCTGTCTGTCTCTTTTTATGTCTCTGTCTGTCTCTCTATGTCTCTGTCTGTGTCTCTTTATGTCTCTGTCTCTTTATCTGTCTGTCTGTCTCTCTATGTCTCTGTCTGTCTCTTTATGTCTCTTTATCTGTCTGTGTCTTTACATGTCTTTATATGTCTGTCTGTCTCTCTCTTTATGTCTCTGTCTGTTTCTTTATCTGTCTGTCTGTCTCTTTATGTCTCTGTCTGTCTCTTTATCTGTCTGTCTGTCTGTCTCTTTATGTCTCTGTGTCTCTTTATCTGTCTGTCTGTCTCTCTATGTCTCTGTGTCTATTTATATGTCTGTCTGTCTCTGTATGTATATTTATGTCTGTCTGTCTGTCTGTCTGTTTATATATCTGTATGTCTCTCTATCTGACTGTCTCTCTATGTCTCTGTCTGTCAGACTCTACATATGTCTGTGTCGCTGTTTCTTTAAACGGTATCTGTCTGTCTCTTTATGTCTCTGTCAGTTTGTGTCTCTTTATCTGTCTGTGTCTTTACATGTCTCTCGCTCTCTGTTGCTGTCTGTCTGTCTCTTTTTATGTCTCTGTCTGTCTCTCTATGTCTCTGTCTGTGTCTCTTTATGTCTCTGTCTCTTTATCTGTCTGTCTCTCTATGTCTCTTTATGTCTCTTTATGTCTCTTTATCTTTCTGTGTCTTTACATGTCTGTATATGTCTGTCTGTCTCTCTCTTTATGTCTCTGTCTGTTTCTTTATCTGTCTGTCTGTCTCTTTATGTCTCTGTCTGTCTCTTTATCTGTCTGTCTGTCTCTTTATGTCTCCGTCAGTTTGTGTCTCTTTATATGTCTGTCTGTCTCTTTATGTCTCTGTCAGTTTGTGTCTCTTTATCCGTCTGTCTCTTTATCTGTCTGTCTGTCTGTCTGTCTGTCTGTCTGTCTGTCTGTCTGTCTGTCTGTCTGTCTGTCTCTGTATGTATCTTTACATGTCCGTCTGTCTCTCTCTTTAGGTCTCTGTCAGTTTGTGTCTCTTTATCCGCTTGTCTCTTTATGTCTCTGTCTGTCTCTTTATCTGTCTGTCTGTCTCTTTATGTCTCCGTCAGTTTGTGTCTCTTTATATGTCTGTCTGTCTCTTTATGTCTCTGTCAGTTTGTGTCTCTTTATCCGTCTGTCTCTTTATCTGTCTGTCTGTCTGTCTGTCTGTCTCTGTATGTATCTTTACATGTCCGTCTGTCTCTCTCTTTAGGTCTCTGTCAGTTTGTGTCTCTTTATCCGCTTGTCTCTTTATTTGTCTGTCTGTCTCTTTATCTGTCTGTCTGTCTCTGTATGTATCTTTATATGTCTGTCTGTGTCTCTTTATCCTTCTGTCTCTTTTTGTTTTTTTTGTCTCTTTATGTCTCTTTGTTTAGGTCAGACCGCAAAGATAAACAAATAGAAACAACAATAAAGTTATAATAATAACTCAGTTGAAGAAAGAAACGATATAATAAAAAACAAGAGTCATAACTAATGTGTCTGTAGAGCCGATAGTGGTTGATGGTTCTACTCTGGATTCTCTGCAGATTCTTGTGATGCAGGTGTGATTCTTGAAGTCAGTAAACCCTCCACTTCCTGTCTGTAGTCACATGACTTCTTATTTGAAACCTTCCACTTCCTGTCTGTAGTCACATGACTTCTTATTTGAAACCCTCCACTTCCTGTCTGTAGTCACGTGACTTCACAATTTCAAAGCCGGAATTCCTAGATAAACGTCAATATGCCAGAAGGTGAACAGGAGGGGGCTCAGCACACAGTGTGTGGACGGTTTCTTGTTTCTTTTGAGTTCAGTTCACGGGATGTTGGGTCTGACATTCATGTTTCTTCTGACATCTGTGCTCCCAGAACTTTTTTTTAACTTAAGTCTAATAAACTCCCAACTTCCTGGTCAATAATCCTCCCTCGTGACTCCCAATGAAAACTCTAAATACGGCCAAAGTGAATAGTGAATTGAAGAAAAAAGGAAATAATGAATGAAAGAAGGGAAGATGGAAATAATGTCAGAAAGAATGGAGGAAGGAGAAAAAGAAAGATGCATGAAAGGAAATGAGGAAATACAGTGAAAGAAAGAAAATGGGCAGTAAAGACAGAAAGAAGGAAATAATGGAAGGTAAAAAAAAAGGAAGAAGAAAATAGGAAAATGATATTAGAGAGAAAGAAGGAAGCAAAGAAAGAAATGCAGAAAAGAAAAAAGGAGTTGAAGAAAAGAGGAAATGATGAATGAAAGAAGGGAAAATGGAAATAATGACAGAAAGAATGGAGGAAAGAGTAAAAGAAAGATGGATGAAAGGAAATGAGGAAATATAGTGAAAGAAAGAAAATGGGCAGTAAAGACAGAAAGAAGGGAAGAAATGAGATAATTGAAGAAAGAATAAAAGCCAGAAAGAATAAAAAGATAGAAATAAGACTGAAGGAAAGAAAGGAATAAATAATGAAAATGAAGAGGGGAAGGATGAAGGAAAGACGGAAAGGGGAAAGAATAAAAAAAAAGAAATGAAGAAGGAAATAAAAAGACAAAAAGATGGAAGGAAGGTGATGCATCAGTACAGGAAGTTAGCAAAGCTTCTGATAAACTAATAAACTCCCAACTTCCTGCTCAATAATCCTCCCTCGTGACTCCCAATGAAAACTCGGCCTAAGTGAATAGTGGAGGCTGTGATGCTTCAATCATCCAGCAGAGGGCAGCAGTGGACAACGGT
Source organism: Callionymus lyra (assembly GCF_982586985.1). Classification (NCBI taxonomy): domain Eukaryota; kingdom Metazoa; phylum Chordata; class Actinopteri; order Syngnathiformes; family Callionymidae; genus Callionymus; species Callionymus lyra. The sequence continues at coordinate 25,245,817 of NC_141825.1, read as the reverse complement.
TGCTCTCTCTCTCTCTCTCTCCCTCTCTCTCTCTCTCTCTCACTTCTCTTTTTTTCCAGCGTGACGTCAGCAACCTGCAATTGAGCGAGAGATCTAACGGAGGGTTCGAAACCCAGCTAGAAAAAAAACGGGAGGCAAGGAGAGTTACCGACGAGTTCCCCCCCCCTCGCCGACCCGGAAGAACCCGAACCCAGACTCCAGAACCGCTCGCGCGTTGTGTCCACGGAACCGGACGATGCTCGCCGCCCTGTGAAAACCGAGCCCAGCGTCAGAACCGTGATTGAGGAGAAGAGACACCGAGGCGGAACCACGACAGTTTGGAGAAAAAAGAGGGAGGATTTTTTTTTTTTGTTTGGGTTTTCCTTGGACCAGAACCGAGCCGGATCTGAGACTTCTATGTTGTAAACTGGGTCCAGAGAGAGAAGAAAACAGAACCGAAGAAAGAAAGAAAGAAAGAAAGATCGAAATTTGCAGCCTCGCTCGGTGCAAGTTTCTTGTCGAAACCCATTTGTTTTTTGTTTTTTTTCTTCCCTGGAACCGGTTCCGTTCAGGCCATCAAGCTGTGTTCTCTAACCATGGGATGTACTCTGAGCGCAGAGGAGAGGGCGGCTCTGGACCGGAGCAAAGCCATCGAGAAGAACCTGAAGGAGGACGGGATGACGGCGGCCAAGGATGTCAAGCTGCTGCTGCTCGGTAAGACCCGAACCCCCCCGAACCCCTCCGAACACCCCCGAACCCCCCCGAACCCCCACGACAGGGCCTCGAGTGAGAAGGTGTGGTGAGTGTGGGGGTGGGCGCGGGAAGATGGCTGCTTGTACATCCAAAAAAAAATCATTGCTTCTCTGACGTCACAGGCGCTCGGAGCGCGACCACAGGTGAAAACGATGCCCCTCACTCGAGAAACGGATGCTTCTCGTTCAAGTTTAGAAGGAGTTTGCGTGCTTAAGAAAGAAAATACTTACATTTTCAAGACGTTTTTTTTCTTTAAATAAATATCTACAAAAGGACAAATCCATTATTGCACCTGCAACGTTTAAGAAAACTTTTATAATAATGCGTTCATTTTATTCAAACTGTAGGTAGCTGGGCTACTTTCCTCAGGGGACACATTTCCTAGTGACTGTTGTGAGGGGCCCCTCGAGCAGAAGATATCTTAAGACGTTTTTATTTGTTCAGGCTTTTTCCTCGATTTTCTGGAACTCCTGTTGTGTTATCAGTTTTATCTTGATCTTTAAAGTATATACTTTATTGAATATTGTTTCGATTGTTTAAGTGCTTTGTGACCCTGGTCTGGAAAAGGACTTTATAAATAAAAATTACTTACTTACTATTCATGAGAGGGAACAAAGTTACAAACATATTCCAATAATACTAAACTAAAGAGGCTTCAGTTGTTATTTTATTATATTTATATAACTTTTATTACATTTTTTAATATGATGTAAAAACACTATTTTTTGAAGTAATCATTTTAAACTTTTCAGGGAATAACTACAAACATAACCAAACGGAGCAAAAATTTGAGTTTGACAAGTAAAGAATAACGAAAATTAATAGAAAATAACACTTTTAGTCTCAACATGATTTGTCAGTAGAGTTTTCCTTTGAAAGAAACATGAATTTTGACCACATAAATACAGTCAAAGGGCCGCATCTGGCCCCCGGGCCATGCTTTGACAATGTCTTGTCTATAGTTTATTCATTTGTTGTTAATATATAAAATAAATGACATAAGTACAAGTACAAAAATGTTGTGTAGGGAGTGTTTTTGCCTTTATTTTTTTCATAAAACCTACTTTTATCAACTTTGGCTCGACTCCACACTAACAAGTGTAAAATATTGACTTAAAAACACCATTTGTAAAAATATGAAAACATTTTTGGTCGTTAATATGTTAACAAAATGTTTTGATTTTCTATACTTTTTCATTGATATTGTTTTCCAAATTCAGTCCATTCTATAATTAAGTCTCACAATTTTTTTTAATATTTTTAACACAGCATTGAGAACATTTTTTAAAGTATTAAAAGTATTAATAGGACGATAGCTTCTGATGATGCGTTCAAATGCTTCTGGACGTGCTGCCTTCACTGCTCTCCTCCGGATTCTGTGTCAACAAATTGAACAAAGTTAACAAACAAAAGCCCCGGAACAGGAAGTGAGATGTTTATATTTGACACAAACTCGCCAAGAACCGTTTGTTTAGCCGACATTTATTAGAATTCTCTAAATAGAAGCTAGATTTTCCGACTTCTGGTCGTGCACGTGAACGCACCGTCCTGACCTTGTTTAGAGAGGTTTGTCAGGTAACAAAGTCCAGCGACACGACGGTGATGAAGGTGGTTTCTGTCGGAGCAGAGATGTTGGTGATCTAGTCCGACTCTGACCTGCCGACTCGAACCATCCATTGTTTTTCAGGAATTAAGCTTGTTTGAGCGATGACTGGAGAGATTTCATTTCCCTCATGAGCCACTAGGATTGTTGTCACTGAAGGAAAGATGTGGAAAAAAAAGAAAGGTCAAAAAAGTGAAGAAGAAAAAAGGGAAAATGATGTTAGAAAGAAAGAAATGCAGAAAAGAAAAAAGGAAATAACGAATGAAAGAAGGGAAGATTGCAATAAAGACAGAAAGTATGGAGGACAGAAACAAATGACAGAAAAAAGGAAGAAAGATTGTTGTTATCGAAAGAAAGAAGAAGATGTGAAAAAAATAAAGAAGGAAATTATGAAAGGTCAAAAAAGGGAAGAAGAAAAGGGAAAACGATGTTAGAAAGAAAGAAGGAAGCAAAGAAAGAAATGCAGAAAAGAAATAAAGAAAAAAGGAAATAACGAATGAAAGAAGGGAAGATGGTAATGAAGACAGAAAGTATGGAGGAGAGAAACAAATGACAGAAAAAAGGAAGAAAGATTGTTGTCATTGAAAGAAAAGAAGAAAATGTGAAAAAAGAAAGAAGGAAATAATGGAAGGTAAAAAAAAAAGGAAAATGATGTTGGAGAGAAAGAAGGAAGCAAAGAAAGAAATGCAGAAAAGAAAAAATGAAACGAAGAAAAAAGGAAATAACGAATGAAAGAAGGGAAGATTGCAGTAAAGACAGAAAGTATGGAGGACAGAAACAAATGACAGAAAAAAGGAAGAAAGATTGTTGTTATCGAAAGAAAGAAGAAGATGTGAAAAAAATAAAGAAGGAAATTATGGAAGGTTAAAAAAAGGAGAAGAAAAAAGGAAAATTATGTTAGAGAGAAAGATGGAAGCAAAGAAAGAAATGCAGAAAAGAAAAACAGAAAAAAGGAAACAACGAATAAAAGAAGGGAAGATGGAAATAATGACAGAAAGAATGGAGGAAAGAGAAAAAGAAAGATGGATGAAAGGAAATGAGGAAATAAAGAAAAAGATACAAATAATGAAAGAAAGAAAGTGGGCAGTAAAGACAGAAAGAAGGAAAGACATGAGATAATTAAAGAAAGAATAAAAGCCAGAAAGAAAATGAGGAAAGAATAAAACAATAAAGAGATAGAAGAAAAGACTGAAGGAAGGAAATAAATAGTTAAAATGAAGAGGGGAAAGATGAAGGAATAAAAAAAAGAAAGGTAGAAGAAAATAAAAAGACAAAAATATGGGTGGAAGCTGATGCCTCAGTACAGGAAGTTAGCAAAGTTTCTGAGCTAGCAGCTAGCAGTGTCAGGTGCGTTTATATTGACAGGAGCTAATGCTAACAGGTCTAAGCTAATCAGTAGCCACAAAGCTCATGTCTGTCTCCTGATTGGTCCAACTGTGATCAGCTGATGAAGAAGGTCATGTGATCAGCTGATGATGAAGGTCATGTGATCAGCTGATGCTAGCTTGTCGTTGAGCTAAACGACACAAACAACATGTGTCGATGGTGCAGTTCCGGCCTGATCCAGTTTGTCTCGGGCTCCTGTTCACGAGTGAGGGGAGGAGCCGGACTCAAGGTGTCAGGATGGTTCCTGGGCTCAGCTGGGAGGAGGCCCCGGGGCAGACCCAGGAGAGAAGAAGAGAGTCGTTGTGGGTCGAGAGGTTGACACGAGTGACAGGAGGATCGACCAATCAGGAGCCGGCAGGACGTCCGTTCACATGTTCTGAGACGAAGACACAAACGTCTCACTGTGAGGACAGTTGGACCTGCAGGTCACATGAAGTCTAAATCAGAGTCACTCTCCTCCTCCTCCTCCTCCTCCTCCTCCTCCTCCTCCTCCTCCCTCCTCCTCCTCCTCCTCCTCCTCCTCCTCCTCCCTCCTCCTCCCTCCTCCTCCCCCTTCATCACACTCACATGTTCCCTCTTGACTTGTTGTCTCTCGTCCCTCAGGGGCCGGAGAGTCGGGCAAGAGCACCATCGTCAAACAGATGAAGTAAGTCCCTGAACACCAGTGCGCTCCAATGACTCTGTACACATGGACACACAACCTCAACAACACACATGGACACACAACCTCAACACACACATGGACACACAACCTCAACAACACACATGGACACACAACCTCAACAACACACATGGACACACAACCTCAACAACACACATGGACACACAACCTCAACAACACACATGGACACACAACCTCAACAACACACATGGACACACAACCTCAACAACACACATGGACACACAACCTCAACACACACATGGACACACAACCTCAACAACACACATGGACACACAACCTCAACACACACATGGACACACAACCTCAACAACACATGGACACACAACCTCAACAACACACACGGACACACAACCTCAACACACACATGGACACACAACCTCAACAACACACATGGACACACAACCTCAACCCACATGGACACACAACCTCAACAACACACATGGACACACAACCTCAACACACGGAAACACAACCTCAACAACACACATGGACACACAACCTCAACAACACATGGACACACAACCTCAACAACACACATGGACACACAACCTCAACACACACATGGACACACAACCTCAACACACACATGGACACACAACCTCAACAACACACATGGACACACAACCTCAACACACACATGGACACACAACCTCAACACACACATGGACACACAACCTCAACAACACATGGACACACAACCTCAACAACACACATGGACACACAACCTCAACAACACACATGGACACACAACCTCAACACACACATGGACACAAAACCTCAACACACACATGGACACACAACCTCAACAACACACATGGACACACAACCTCAACACACATGGACACACAACCTCAACAACACACATGGACACACAACCTCAACACACATGGAAACACAACCTCAACAACACACATGGACACACAACCTCAACAACACATGGACACACAGCCTCAACAACACACATGGACACACAACCTCAACACACACATGGACACACAACCTCAACACACACATGGACACACAACCTCAACAACACACATGGACACACAACCTCAACACACACATGGACACACAACCTCAACAACACATGGACACACAACCTCAACAACACACACGGACACACAACCTCAACAACACACATGGACACACAACCTCAACAACACACATGGACACACAACCTCAACAACACATGGACACACAACCTCAACACACACATGGACACACAACCTCAACAACACATGGACACACAACCTCAACAACACACATGGACACACAACCTCAACAACACATGGACACACAACCTCAACAACACACATGGACACACAACCTCAACAACACACATGGACACACAACCTCAACAACACATGGACACACAACCTCAACACACACATGGACACACAACCTCAACAACACATGGACACACAACCTCAACAACACACATGGACACACAACCTCAACAACACATGGACACACAACCTCAACAACACACATGGACACACAACCTCAACAACACATGGACACACAACCTCAACACACACATGGACACACAACCTCAACAACACACATGGACACACAACCTCAACACACATGGACACACAACCTCAACAACACACATGGACACACAACCTCAACACACATGGACACACAACCTCAACAACACACATGGACACACAACCTCAACAACACATGGACACACAACCTCAACAACACACATGGACACACAACCTCAACACACACATGAACACACAACCTCAACACACACATGGACACACAACCTCAACAACACACATGGACACACAACCTCAACACACACATGGACACACAACCTCAACACACACATGGACACACAACCTCAACACACACATGGACACAACCTCATCACACACATGGGCACACAACCTCAACAACACACATGGACACACAACCTCAACACACACATGGACACACAACCTCAACACACACATGGACACACAACCTCAACAATACACATGGACACACAACCTCAACACACACATGGACACACAACCTCAACACCCACATGGACACACAACCTCAACACACACATGGACACACAACCTCGACACGCACATGGACACACAACCTCAACACACACATGGACACACAACCTCAACACACACATAGACACACAGCCTCAACAACACACATGGACACACAACCTCAACACACACATGGACACACAACCTCAACACACACATGGACACACAACCTCAACAACACATGGACACACAACCTCCACAACAACACATGGACACACACACACAATCTCAACAACACACACAATCTCATCAACACACAATTTCAACAACAGACACACACAATCTATACAACACACACAAACATCTCAACAAAAACACACACAATATCAACAACACACACACAATTGCAACAACACAAAACACACACAATCTCAACAACACACACAATCTTAAAAAAAAAAAATTCAACCACACACAATTTGAAGAATAAAACAATAAAAAGAGAAATAAATAGTGAAAATGAAGAGAGGAAGGATGAAGGAAGGACAGAAAGAGAAAAGAATAAAAAAAAGAAAGGTAGAAGGAAGTAAAAAGACGGAAGGAAGGTGATGCATCAGTACAGGAAGTTAGCAAAGCTTCTGAGCAGGTCTGAGCTAACTGGTAGCTACGAAGCTCATGTCTGTCTCCTTATTGGTCCAACTGTGATCAGCTGATGCTAGCTTGTTGTTGAGCTAAATGACAACAACACACACAATCTCTACAACATACACAATTTCAACCACACACACAATCTCAAAAATCTTGATCTTTTAAGTATATATTTTATTGAATATTGTTTTGATTGTTTAAGCGTTTTGTGACCCTGGTCTGGAAAAGATCTATAAATATAAATGACTTACTTACAATATAAACAATACACACAATCTCAACAACACACACACAATCTCAACAACACACACAATCTCAACAACACACACAATCTCAACAATACACACACACAATCTCAACAACACGCACACACAATCTCAACAACACACACACACAATCTCAACAACACATACACACAATCTCAACAACACACACAATCTCAACAACACACACACACAATCTCAACAACACACACAATCTCAACAACACACACACACACAATCTCAACAACACACACCATCTCTACAACACACACAATCTCGACAACACACATACAATCTTTACAACACACACACAATATAAACAACACACACAATTTCAACCACACACACACATAATCTCAACAACACACACACAATCTCAACAAGACACACACACAATCTCAACAACACATGGACACACACACACACAATCTCAACTACACAATTTCAACAACAGACAAACACAATCTCAACAACACACACACACACACAATGTTAACAACCCGCACACAATATCAACAACACACACAAATTCAACAACACACACACAATTTCAACAACACACACACACACAATCTCAACAACACACACAATGTGTCACACACTCACACAAAGATTTTTGCAAACACGTTTTCTACCACACACACGTATATATATCACACACTCACACAAAATCTATCACACACACATGCTCAAGAACACACACACTCACATCAAAACAAATCAATCTCAAACACACTCAATTACACACTTAATCTCAAACACACAATCTCTCTCTCTTATAATGTGCTATAATATGCTCACACAATCTCATAGACACACACACACACACACACACACCAGCACACACGCACACACACGCGTCACATGACACTGTCTTGACTGGCGTCCGTTAGAAACCACTGAGGCAGAAGGAAACACAAAGTTTCACACTCGTGTGTCGTAACATCTTCTGTGGTCAGAGATGTGTGAAGACGTTAAGTTGTGCGTCGTTACTCTCTGAAGCAACAACTCTTCACACAGGAACACACTTTAGCAGGAAGAAGAGGTCGATCTACGTTCACTTTCCATGGTTGTGGTCGTTGTGGTTCGTTAACTATTAGTTCTAGTGATTTATTTATGTTTGGAAAGTTTTAATTGAATAAAGAAATTAGAATATTTTCAAATTAATTACTTTTCTTTTTTTACACAGAGTTTGATCGAATTTTAATATTTGAACATGTGTGTTAGTGTGTAAACATATAGATGTGTGTGTTTAAATGTTTGTCTGAATGTGTTTTATACTGTGTGTGTGTCTGTGTTTATAAATGTGTGTTTGTGTATATACTGTACACATAGGTGTATGTACTGTATGTCAGTTTGTGTGTAAATGTGTGTTTAAATGTTTGTGTAAATGTGTTTATAATGTGTGTTTGTGTGTGTCTATATATGTGTGTGTTTAAATTTGTGCGTAAATGTGTTTGAAATGTGTGTATGTGAATGTGTGTGTTTGTATATATATATATATATATATATATATATGTGTGTGTGTGTGTGTGTGTGTGTGTTTAAATGTGTTTTAAATGTGTTTTGGTGTGTTTCTGTTTGTCTATATAGATGTGTGTGCTTAAATGTTTGTGTACATGTCTTTATAATGTGTGTGTTTGTGTGTAAGTCTGTGTTTATAAATGTGGTGTGTTGTGTTCGTGTATATACTCTAAAATATGTGTACTGTATGTTGGTGTGTGTCTGTGAACGTGTGTGTTTGTGTGTATAGATCTGTGTGTTTAACTGTGTTCATAATGTGTGTGTCTGTGTGTGTGTATATATATATATGTGTGTGTGTGTGTTAATGTGTTTTGGTGTGTTTGTGTTTGTCTATATAGATGTGTGTGCTTAAAATGTTTGTGTACATGTGTTTATAATGTGTGTTTTTGTGTGTAAGTCTGTGTGTATAAATGTGTGTTTGTGTTTGTGTCTATACTTTATAAATATGTGTACTGTATGTCAGTGTGTGTCTGTGAATGTGTGTTTGTGTGTATGTATATTTTTACACATTGAGTTTGAACTGATCCAATGCAGTCACATGATCGTCTGCGCGTCGCCTGATTGGCTGAAAGTTGCAGTAGTTGTTACCATCTGGTGTCACTATTAGAACAACATTTTTATACTGAATTTAAAATAAATAGAACATTTATGTTTGAATGATTGGATTAAAAATATCAAACACAAATCTCCTGGTTGTGCGTTCAGACTGTTGTGTGTTTTTGTTCCACACAGTGTGATCTGGTGAATAATCCAGTCTCGTGGCCACAGATTAAGACTCGTCACCGTCATGTGTTCACTTCACGCTCAGAGACACACACTAGAGGTTCTTCTGCTACACAACTCCAAGCAGGTCAACACAACAACAACTACACACAGTTTCTTCCGTTGAATTGTCACTTTAACCAGATGTAGTCCAGTGGTTTGTGTGCATCACCTGCGTCCAGTGCAGCTGCTGGTCAGAGAGCGTGAGTAATGTGAGTCATGAGAGGCGCCGAAACATTATGACCACTGCGACCTCTTGTGCTCAGCAGTGTCGGAGCTTCAGGATAAGTTTTCTTATCTCGAGTCTGGATGTTCCGTGACCAAAATAACAAGGATTTAATTTTAACCAGCAGAAGATGTGCGTCCATTGCTGTGTTTTCTCAATCCTGTTGTGTGTTTGTGTGTTTGTGTGTTTGTGTGATTGTGTGTTTGTTCCGCTGACATGATCAGAGGCGACCAGGCGAACTAAGAACAAACGCTGACGGTCGAGTCCGGCTGCTCTGCTTCCCACACACTGTCTGTGTGTGTGTGTGTGTGTGTGTGTGTGTGTGTGTGTGTGTGTGTGTGTGTGTGTGTGTGTGTGTGTGTGTGTGTGTGTGTGTGTGTGTGTGTGTGTGTGTGAGAGAGAGTGTGTATTTGTGTTCGTATGTACAAAGTGTACATATATAGTTTGTTTATGTAGATGTATTTATTATGGGTTTTTGTGTGTGTAACTTCTATAGTTGTGTGTGTTTTTGTGTATATACAGTATATACACATATATATGTATGTGTATACAAATGTCTGTGTGTATTTGTGTGTGAGTGTAGATAAGTTTATGTATATGTGTGTAAATACAGTTGTTTGTGTGTGTGTATATGTATGTGTGTATATACAGTATGTACACATGTATATGTGAATAAGTGTCTGTGTGTGTTTATGTATAAAGTGTATATTGTGTGTCTTTAAATGTGTGTATATGTGTGTTTGTGGATGTGGATGTATTTATTGTGTGTTTAACTTGTATCTGTGTGTGTGTATATGCATGTGTGTGTGTGTGTATATGCATGTTTGTGTTTATACAGTATAAGTGTGTGTTTATATGTGTATGTTTGTTAGTGTTTGAATATGCATGTGTGTATATACAGTACAAGTGTGTGTTTGTAAGTGGGTAATAAGTGTGTGTATTTTCTTTAAGTATTTCTTCAATAACTAACAAATAATCTTGTTCTAATAAACATAAACATGACGTGATATATTTATATAATTTTTTTTTCAATGTTTAAGTTATTTTTATTTCATAAGTTTAAGTTCAATAAGTTTTAATTAAAACTATCAAAGTTGAAACATCAGCATAAATGGTCTCGTTTGATTGACACGTGCGATCAGGTCTCGTCAGAGAGTGAAGGATCTGGTTCTGAGCCGCGCCCGCTGGACTCTGACCCCCCAGAGCAGGGGGCGCGGCCACAGACCAGCTGTCGGACCAGCTACTGTCCTCACACAGACATTCCTGCGTCAGAGTCAGACTCTGGTCAGAGTTGACTTCAGTTCAGATGTTTGTGATCATGTTGATCATCGACTCTTATTCACTTTAATGTTTTTAACGTGTTTACTGTCAACACATACATGTAACCACGCCCACTTTTCTGTCAGTCACCAGAGGGGGCGCTGAACACATCATTTAAATCTTACCTTATTCTATATAAAGATGATGGATGGATGATTGATGATGGATAATACATGATGAATGAAAGGATGATATACTGTATGATGGTTGAATGAAAGGATGATATACTGTATGATGGATGGATGAATGGATGATATACTGTATGATGGATGGATGAATGGATGATATACTGTATGATGGTTGAATGAATGGATGATATACTGTATGATGGATGGATGAATGGATGATATACTGTATGATGGATGGATGAATGGATGATATACTGTATGATGGTTGAATGAATGGATGATATACTGTATGATGGATGATATACTGTATGATGGATGGATGAATGGATGATATACTGTATGATGGATGGATGTATGGATGATATACTGTATGATGGATGAATGAATGGATGATATACTGTATGATGGTTGAATGAATGGATGATATACTGTATGATGGATGGATGAATGGATGATATACTGTATGATGGTTGAATGAATGGATGATATACTGTATGATGGATGGATGAATGGATGATATACTGTATGATGGTTGAATGAATGGATGATATACTGTATGATGGATGATATACTGTATGATGGATGGATGAATGGATGATATACTGTATGATGGATGGATGAATGGATGATATACTGTATGATGGATGGATGGATGGATGATATACTGTATGATGGATGAATGAATGGATGATATACTGTATGATGGATGGATGAATGGATGATATACTGTATGATGGATGGATGAATGGATGATATACTGTATGATGGATGAATGAATGGATGATATACTGTATGATGGATGGATGAATAGATGATATACTGTATGATGGATGGATGAATGGATGATATACTGTATGATGGATGAATGAATGGATGATATACTGTATGATGGATGGATGAATGGATGATATACTGTATGATGGATGGATGAATGGATGATATACTGTATGATGGTTGAATGAATGGATGATATACTGTATGATGAATGGATGATATACTGTATGATGGATGGATGAATGGATGATATACTGTATGATGGATGGATGAATGGATGATATACTGTATGATGGATGGCTGAATGGATGATATACTGTATGAGGGATGGATGAATGGATGATATACTGTATGATGAATGGATGATATACTGTATGATGGATGGATGAATGGATGATATACTGTATGATGGTTGAATGAATGGATGATATACTATATGATGAATGGATGATATACTGTATGATGGATGATATACTGTATGATGGATGAATGAATGGATGATATACTGTATGATGGATGGATGAATGGATGATATACTGTATGATGGTTGAATGAATGGATGATATACTGTATGATGGATGGATGAATGGATGATATACTGTATGATGGTTGAATGAATGGATGATATACTGTATGATGGATGGATAAATGGATGATATACTGTATGATGGTTGAATGAATGGATGATATACTGCATGATGGTTGAATGAATGGATGATATACTGTATGATGGTTGAATGAGTGGATGATATACTGTATGATGGATGGATGAATGGATGATATACTGTATGATGGATGGATGAATGGATGATATACTGTATGATGGATGAATGAATGGATGATATACTGTATGATGGATGGATGAATGGATGATATACTGTATGATGGATGGATGAATGGATGATATACTGTATGATGGATGAATGAATGGATGATATACTGTATGATGGATGGATGAATGGATGATATACTGTATGATGGATGAATGAATGGATGATATACTGTATGATGGATGATATATTGTATGATGGATGGATGAATGGATGATATACTGTATGATGGATGGATGAATGGATGATATACTGTATGATGGATGGATGAATGGATGATATACTGCATGATGGATGGATGAATGGATGATATACTGCATGATGGATGAATGAATGGATGATATACTGTATGATGAATGGATGATATACTGTATGATGGATGATATACTGTATTATGGATGGATGAATGGATGATATACTGTATGACGGATGGATGAATGGATGATATACTGCATGATGGATGAATGAATGGATGATATACTGTATGATGGATGGATGATATACTGTATGATGGATGGATGAATGGATGATATACTGCATGATGGATGGATGAATGGATGATATACTGAATTATGGATGATGAATGGATGATATACTGCATGATGGATGAATGAATGGATGATATACTGTATGATGGATGGATGATATACTGTATAATGGGTGGATGAATGGATGATATACTGTATGATGGATGAATGAATGGATGATATACTGCATGATGGATGAATGAATGGATGATATACTGTATGATGGATGGATGAATGGATGATATACTGTATGATGGATGGATGAATGTATGATATACTGCATGATGGATGGATGATATACTGTATGATGGATGGATGATATACTGCATGATGGTTGAATGAATGGATGATATACTGTATGATGGACGATATACTGTATGATGAATGGATGATATACTGTATGATGGATGGATGATATACTGTATGACGGATGGATGAATGGATGATATACTGCATGATGAATGGATGATATACTCTATGATGGATGATATACTGTATGATGGATGGATGAATGGATAATAAACTGTATGATGGTTGAATGAATGGATGATATACTGTATGATGGATGAATGGATGGATAATGTACTGTATAATGAATGGATGATATACTGTATGATGGAAGAATGGATGGATGATGTACTGTATGATGGATGAATGGATGGATAATGTACTGTATAATGAGTGGATGATATACTGTATGATGGATGAATGGATGGATAATGTACTGTATAATGAATGGATGATATACTGTATGATGGAAGAATGGATGGATGATGTACTGTATGATGGATGAATGGATGGATAATGTACTGTATAATGAGTGGATGATATACTGTATGATGGATGAATGGATGGATAATGTACTGTATAATGAATGGATGATATACTGTATGATGGAAGAATGGATGGATGATGTACTGTATAATGAATGGATGATATACTGTATGATGGATGAATGGATGGATAATGTACTGTATAATGAATGGATGATATACTGTATGATGGAAGAATGGATGGATAATGTACTGTATAATGAATGGATGATATACTGTATGATGGATGAATGGATGGATAATGTACTGTATAATGAATGGATGATATACTGTATGATGGAAGAATGGATGGATGATGTACTGTATAATGAATGGATGATATACTGTATGATGGATGAATGGATGGATAATGTACTGTATAATGAATGGATGATATACTGTATGATGGAAGAATGGATGGATAATGTACTGTATAATGAATGGATGATATACTGTATGATGGATGAATGGATGGATAATGTACTGTATAATGAATGGATGATATACTGTATGATGGAAGAATGGATGGATGATGTACTGTATGATGGAAGAATGGATGGATGATGTACTGTATGATGGATGAATGGATGGATGATGTACTGTATAATGAGTGGATGATAGATGGAGAGGTTCTAACACTCAGGAGCCTCAGTTCACTCTTTCATCTCGTCAGCTGGTAATTAGGAGAGTGTTGTGTCTGCACAGACACGTGCAGTGGCGTGTTCCTGCCTGCAGGGGTCAGTCACCTGGGACAAGACTCTGAGTTTTAATTAAGAGCTAATTGGTAGAAAAGAGAAGGATGGAAAAAAAAGATGGAAAAAGCAGGAGGAGGAGGAGGAGGAGGAGGAGGAGGAGGAAGTCATCAGGGATGAGGAGCGAGTGGAAGAACATGACGGCGAGTGGGAGGAAGAGTGGTGAGGAATCACCTCAGAGATGACATGTAGACCTGAAGTCTTCCTGGTCACGTCCTCCATCTTTCTTCTCACTCACTCCATCTCTGTGTGTGTGTGTGTGTGTGTGTGTGTGGCTGGTGTGTGTGTGTGTGGCTGGTGTGTGTGTGTGTGTGTGGCTGGTGTGTGTGTGTGTGCGCGTGTGTGTGTGTGTGTGTGGCTGGTGTGTGTGTGTGTGTGCGCGTGTGTGTGTGTGTGTTTGGCTGGTGTGTGTGTGTGTGCGCGTGTGTGGCTGGTGTGTGTATGTGTGGCTGGTGTGTGTGTGTGTGCGCGTGTGTGTGTGTGTGTGTGGCTGGTGTGGGTGTGTGTGCGCGTGTGTGTGCATGTTTGAGGAAGGAGCCGGTTTTCTCTGGTGACTGATGCAGAAACCTCCTGAGAGCCAGACTCTCCTCATCAGAATAGTTCATCAACAACATGAGCAAGTAGTCTGTGTGTCTTATATTGTGTGTGTGTAATTGTTTTGTGTGTCAGTCTGTGTATATTTGTTATTGTGTTTGTCTGTGTGTGTCTGTATTGTGTTTGAGTATGTGTGTGTTATTGTGTAAGTCTGTATTCTTCGTAATGTGTTATAGTGTGTGTCTGAATTGTGTTTGCGTACGTGTTACTGTTTGTGCATTTTATTCAGTTTGTGTTATGGTTTTGATGTGTGTTTGTGTGAGGGGGTGTTTGTTATTGTGCTTATTATATGTGTCATTGTGTGTGTCTTTATTATGTTTGTGTGTTATTGTGCATCAGTGTGTGTGTATTTTCTATTGTGTGTGTATATTTTATGTGGGTCTGTAATGTGTGTGTTATTGTGTGTCAGTCAATGTGTCATTGTGTGTGTATTTATTATGTTTGTGTGTTGTTGTGCATCAGTGTGTGTGTATTTTCTATTGTGTGTGTATATTTTATGTGGGTCTGTAATGTGTGTGTTATTGTGTGTCAGTCAATGTGTTATTGTGTGTAAGTGTGTGTGTGTTATTGTGTGTGTATATATAAGTTTCTGTATGTGTCTGATTGTGTTAATGTTGGTGTGTGTATCATTGTGTTTTATTGTGTGTGTATGTTTAAGTTTGTGTTATTGTGGGATTGCTGCGCGTTTGTTTTTCTGTGTGTGTGTGTATGTTATCGAGTGTGTGTTTGTGCGCACGGTATCAGTGTCACCTTTGGTTATTTATAGCTTCTTCATGTCTCTTGTCTTTCACTCTTCTATCACTTCATACACACACGGATGCTCGATCACTTATCAACACACACACACACACACACACACACACACACACACACACACACACACACACACACACACACACATACACACACACATAGTGCAAGTGAATCTGACCAGAAGTGTTGACAGAACTGAGAGCGACAATGAAGTGGACACGCAGTGATGGGTGTATCTGAATGTGTGTGTTATTTTGTATGGATGGATGTGTGTGTGTGTGTGTGTGAGTGTTCTGAGGAGGTGTGGGGATATAAATAGTAGTGTGTGTGTGGTTGTGTGGTTGTGTAGAGGCAGGTCGATATCTAGAGTTCAGTGTGTTGATGAATCATTTCTCTTTCTGTGGTTCAGGTCTCCTGGTGTCGATTGTTTCTAGTTGTGCGTTTGTAGTTGTTGGTTCAAAAAACTGTGTGTGACCTCACTTCCTGTCCCTGGGAGAGTTAAACCCGGTCAACTGTCTGAGAGAGTCATGCCTTAAAGTCACTACATGATCTCTGAGGTGATTCCTCGCCACACGACCTCCCACTCGATCTTAAGGATCCACGAGTCCATCGTTCAATGATTCATTTAAGTGAGTCACGGATGAGTCACCAGATTTGACTCAAAAGCTCTGAGTCAGTGGAGAGTTCGAGTCATGGCTCACGGGTTAGATGGTGGATTAGAAGATCTACTTCAGGTCATCTGTCACCCTGGTGGACACAAGCAGTACTACACGCACATACACACCCAAATATATATACACACACACACACACACAGAAAATACACACATATATATGCACGCACAGACACACACACATATACACGGAGACACAAAAAACACACACAGATACACACAAATATACAGACACACACCAACATCTACACATATATAGACACACATATAAAAAAACATACATATACAGACACTTATACACACACAGAACCCACCACACACACACATGCAGACACACACATGCACACACACGCATGTATGCAGACACACACACACGTCATGCACAAAAGCATACACACCTATATATACACTCTCTGTACATAATGTAAATAATACAATTACTTACTTACTCTCTTTCCTATACACACACACACACACACACACACACACACACACACACACACACACACACACTCTCTCTCTCTCTCCTACACACATACTCTCTCTCTCTCCTATACACACACACACACACTCTCTCTCTCCTACACACACACACACACACTCTCTCTCTCCTACACACACACACACACACTCTCTCTCCTACACACACACACACTCTCTCTCTCTCCTACACACACACACACTCTCTCTCTCTCCTACACACATACTCTCTCTCTCTCCTATACACACACACACACACTCTCTCTCTCCTACACACACACACACACACTCTCTCTCTCCGACACACACACACATACTCTCTCTCTCTCCTATATACACACACACACACACTCTCTCTCTCCTACACACACACACACACTCTGTCTCTCCTACACACACACACACACACTCTCTCTCTCCTACACACACACACACTCTCTCTCTCCTACACACACACACACACACACTGTCTCTCCTACACACACACACACACACACACTCTCTCTCTCTCCTACACACACACACACACACACACACACTCTCTCTCTCCTACACACACACACACACACTCTCTCTCTCCTACACACACACACACACACACTGTCTCTCCTACACACACACACACACACACACTCTCTCTCTCTCCTACACACACACACACACACACACACACTCTCTCTCTCCTACACACACACACACACACACTGTCTCTCCTACACACACACACACACACACACTCTCTCTCTCTCCTACACACACACACACACACACACACACTCTCTCTCTCCTACACACACACACACACACTCTCTCTCTCTCCTACACACACACACACACACACACTCTCTCTCTCTCCTACACACACACACACTCTCTCTCTCTCTCCTACACACACACACTCTCTCTCTCTCCCAAACACACACAAACACACACACAGACACACACACGTGTGTATATATCTCACCTATAACCCTCTCTGTCTCCAGGATCATCCACGAAGACGGTTTCTCCGGTGATGACGTGAAACAGTACAAACCTGTCGTCTTCAGCAACACCATCCAGTCTTTGGCCGCCATCGTCCGCGCCATGGACACGCTGGGCCTGGAATACGGCGACAAGGAGCGCAAGGTCAGTCACATGACTTCCTGTTGACGTGAGGCTGCACTGACCCGCGAGTCATGTGTGTTCGGGTCAAACAACGGGACGACCCGGGTGGCGTCAGAAGTAGGATGAAAGTGCCCGACCGACCTGTCATGTCGTTCTGTCCTGTTGAGTCGTGTCATGCTGTGTCATCTTGTGTTGTGTTGGTTTGGTTTCATGCGGTTTCGTGTCATTTTGTGTCTCATCCTGTTCAAGTAATTTACTGTCATGTCATATAGTGTCATGTTATGTCATTTATTGTCATGTGATGTCATTTATTGTCATGTCATTATTTGTCATGTCATTATTTGTCATGTCATGTCATGCAGTGTCATGTCATTTAGTGTCATGTCATTATTTGTCATGTCATGTCATGCAGTGTCATGTCATTTAGTGTCATGTCATTATTTGTCATGTCATTATTTGTCATGTCATTATTTGTCATGTCGTGTCATTTAGTGTCATGTCATTTAGTGTCATGTTATGTCATTATTTGTCATGTCATGTCATTTATTGTCATGTCATGTAGTGTCGTGTCATTTAGTGTCATGTCATTTAGTGTCATGTTATGTCATTATTTGTCATGTCATGTCATTTATTGTCATGTCATTTATTGTCATGTCATGGCATTTATTGTCATGTCATGTCATTATTTGTCATCTCATGTCATTTATTGTCATGTCATTTATTGTCATGTCATGTCATTATTTGTCATCTCATGTCATTTATTGTCATGTCATTATTTGTCATGTCATGTCATTATTGGTCTTGTCATGTCTTTTAGAGTCATGTCATGTCATTATTTGTCATGTCATGTCATTTATTGTCATGTCATTTATTGTCATGTCATGTCATTATTTGTCATGTCATTATTTGTCATGTCATGTCATTTATTGTCA
Source organism: Callionymus lyra (assembly GCF_982586985.1). NCBI lineage: Eukaryota > Metazoa > Chordata > Actinopteri > Syngnathiformes > Callionymidae > Callionymus > Callionymus lyra. Next base: position 25,226,312 of record NC_141825.1, on the reverse strand, counting down.
TGTCATGTCATTATTTGTCATGTCATTTATTGTCATGTCATTTATTGTCATGTCATGTCATTTATTGTCATGTCATTTATTGTCATGTCATGTCATTATTTGTCATGTCATGTCATTTAGTGTCATGTCATGTCATTTATTGTCATGTCATTTATTGTCATGTCATTTATTGCCATGTCATGTCATTTATTGTCATGTCATTATTGGTCTTGTCATGTCATTATTTGTCATGTCATGTCATTTAGTGTCATGTCATGTCATTTATTGTCATGTCATTTATTGTCATGTCATGTCATTTATTGTCATGTCATTATTGGTCTTGTCATGTCATTATTTGTCATGTCATGTCATTTAGTGTCATGTCATGTCATTTATTGTCATGTCATGTCATTATTGGTCTTGTCATGTCATTTATTGTCATGTCATGTCATTTAGTGTCATGTCATGTCATTATTTGTCATGTCATGTCGTTATTTGTCATGTCATGTCATTTAGTGTCATGTCATGTCATTTATTGTCATGTCATGTCATGTTGTGTTGTTAGTTTTCCAGGTGAACAGTGTTGTGTCAGAGACTCTAGATGTGAGACCTTGTGCAGGTCATGATGTTAGACCAGCTTGAGTTCAGGTTCATCCACTTAGATTTAGACTTCCTGTGTTCAGGAGGTCATACAGGAAGTGGTCGTCTCGCTGAAAGGAGGAAGTAGGATCAGTGAGTTGTGCGTTCAGGACAGCGAGGAGGAAGAGTCGGTCGTAGATGATTAACCAGGTGGTTCAGGAAGTCTTCATGTCACTCACTGCTGCTGATGTGAAGCTGGAGGATTCAAGGAGTTCTGGACCAAAGTACCTTCTTGTCATGATGATAGTCACTGTTTAGTTCTTCTTTCAGTGAAGTGAGTCCAGTAACTCTTGTTCAATGTTCCTGTGCAGCTGATAACAACCCCCAACACACACACATACAGATAAACACGCACACTCGTACTGATATACCCTTTCACACACACACGTGCACACACACACACACACATGCTCAAACTCATGCACTCATACACTCACAGACACAATCTGATACTGATCCACTTATGCACACACACATACCCACTCACACTTGTAAACACACACTTATGCACACATACACTAATTTGCACATACGCACACAGTAATACACACACCTACGCAATCACACTCATACATACACATTCGTAAACACAAAATACAAAAACACATTCATGCACACACAAACCGAACTCAGTTACACACACACAGAAACGCAGACACAAACACACACACTCAGTTACCCAAACACAGAAACACACACACACTCACACACAGCTACACAACCATGACACACACACACAGCTACACAACTATGACACACACACACACACACACACAGTAAAACAGACACACACACACACACTCAGTTACCCACACACACACACACACACACTCAGTAACGCAGACACAGACACACACTCAGTTACCCACACACAGAAACACACACACACTCACACACAGCTACAGAACCATGACACACACACACACACAGCTACACAACCATGACACACACACACACACACACTCATTTACCCACACACAGAAACACACACACACACTAAGTTACCCACACACAGAAACACACACACACTCACACACAGCTACAGAACCATGACACACACACACACACACACACACACACACAGCTACACAACCATGACACACACACACTCACACACACACACAGTAATGCAGACACACACACACTCAGTTACCCACACACTGAAACACACACACACACACTCACACACACACTCAAACACCCCCCCCCACACATACACACACACACACACACTCAAACACACACACAGATCATGTGGTAATCGATGAGTTGTTATTTAAGGAGTTCTCTCTGTCAGCGGCTGCACTAGATTAAAAATAATTTGCCTCTGGACGAGTTTCAAACCACCAGCGAAAATACTGTGAAGGTCATTTACTGAAGTAACGAGAGAATCACACGTTCAACGTTTCACTGAAGTCATGTAGCATTAGCATGTTAGCATTAGCATGTTAGCATTAGCATGTTAGCATTCGCATGTAGCATGTTAGCATGTAGCTGCAGAGGGCTCACCTAAAGATAAGCATTGATTTCAGCATAAATATATATATATATATATAAACATATATATTTATATATATTTTTTAGTAAAGTATATATATTCATCCTCCAGACGAGCCTTTCATGAGCAGAACTGTATGTTCGGCTAAAGAGGAAGTGAAAGATGAACAGGAAGAAGAGGAGAAGACACTTGATTGTTTAAATGTCCTGTCAGTTTTATTACTCCACACACACACACACACACACACCCCCACACACACACACACATCTTTCTCTATCAGGTCTCATCTCATCTCTCCATAACACCCATCTGTTCTTCTGTCCTTGGCTTGTTGCCGTGGCAACACACTTGTTTGTCGCGCTCACAACAAATTCCACAAGGCTGCGTCCAAGGGCAGTTGGACACACACACACACACACACACACACTCACACACAAAAACACCTGTACACACACTCACTTGTACAGACATTTGTACAGACACACACACTAAAATGTACCCAAACACACACTCACTTAAACAAACACACACTCACACGTTCTTTTACACACACACTGACACACACTAACACAGTAATAGTGAAAGATAAACACACAAACACATACACACACATATAAGGAACATGTACTGACAGAAAATCACTCACTACAAGCCTAGTTAAAAAAAGTACTTTAGAAGCTCGTGCACAACCTCACAACTCTCCAGAAGAGTCACACACTCTGTCCTGTGACTCCTGCACACACACAGCCTCAGGGATCTACACAACTCTTCTGCATGTCAGCTGATCTGCTGGAGGTCACATGACGTTCAAAGTGTCTTCTGAAGTCTACAGTGAGAAGATGAACGGATGATAGAAAGGTGATAGAGGATGGATTGATGGATGGATGAATGATAAGTGAAGGATGGGATAATATTGACGGCTAATGTGATTCTATGTGATGGAGAATGGATGGATGGATAAATGATGGATGGGTGAATAATGTATGGAAGATGGAAAGATGAAGAAGGATGGTTGGATGGATTATTGATGATGGATGGATGGATGAATGATGGAAATATGATAATGGGTGGATGGACGGTTGGAAAGATGATGGATGATTGAAGGCGATGGAGGATGGATGGATGAATATATGGATGGATGATTGAAAGGGATGGATGGATGGATGTTGGATAGATGATGGATGAATGATGGAAATACAATGAAGGATGGATGGATGGATGGATGGATGTTGGAAAGATGATGGATGAATGAATATATGGATGGATGATGGAAAGACAATGATGGATGGATGGATGTTGGAAAGATGATGGATGGATGAATATATGGATGGATGATGGAAATACAATGATGGATGGATGGATGGATGGATGGATGGATGGATGGATGGATGGATGGATGGATGGATGGATGGATGGATGTTGGAAAGATGATGGATGGATGGATGGATGATGGAAAGATGATGGATGGATGAATGGATGGATGATGGAAAGACAATGATGGATGGATGGATGGACGTTGGAAAGATGATGGATGGATGAATATATATATAGACTCGCTGTGTGAGTCACGAGTCACAGCAGAAGAGTCACGGCAGCATCTTAACATAAAAGACTCAACGACGAACGAGTTAGTGACAAAAATAAAACACACACACAATATTTCTCTTGTGACGTCGACCATCTACGTTTCCATGACGACCACACTTCTGGTCTGGTTATCGACCATCTAGTCTCACAGGATCAGTGTGACCTCTGACCTCTGGTCGTTTGTCATCATCACGGAGAATATGTCTTAATCCTGTGTGTGTGTGTTTGTTAGTGTTTTAATCCTGTGTGTGTGTTTGTAAAGTAATAATGCTTTACCTTCTATAGTATGTTTTCATTAACTCCAGTGACGACACACCCGCTCGTGATGTCAGTGACTAGTTAACGGGTTAGTTAACGAAACACTGAGGTCACCAGAGCTATATTTGACAGAAACATCCAAAGCTCAGGTGCTTCATCACAACCGTGTTGCTAGGAGACACTTTAGTGTGAGTTCTGACTGTTCAATGATTCAGCTATTCTTGTCTGTGACACACACACTTACAGGGAGATACACACATGAACACACACACTTACATGGATACACACATGAACACACACACTTACAGGGAGATACACACAAGAACACACACACAGATGAACTAACTCACATGAACACACCCACACACATACACACACTTACATGAACACACACATGAGCACACCCACCCACATACATGGACACACACCCACACTTACATGGACACACACACACTTACATGGACACACACACACTTACATGGACACACACACACTTACATGGACACAAACACTTACATAGAGACACACCCACATACATGGATACAGATACATGGACACGGACACACTTACATAGAGACGCACACACTTACATGGATACAGATACATGGACACGGACACACTTACATAGAGACGCACACACTTACATGGGCACACACACTTAAATTGACACACACCCACATATATGGACATGGACACACTTCCATAGAGACACACACACTTACATGGACACGGACACACTTCCATAGACACACACACACTTACATGGACACACACACTTAAATTGACACACACACACTTACATGGATACAGATACATGGACACGGACACACTTACATAGAGACACACACACTTACATGGACACGGACACACTTACATAGAGACACACACACTTACATGGATACAGATACATGGACACGGACACACTTACATAGAGACACACACACTTACATGGACACGGACACACTTACATAGAGACACACACTTACATGGACACGGACACACTTACATAGAGACACACACACTTACATGGACACGGACACACTTACATAGAGACACACACACTTACATGGACACGGACACACTTACATAGAGACACACACTTACATGGACACGGACACACTTACATAGAGACACACACACTTACATGGACACGGACACACTTCCATAGACACACACACACTTACATGGACACACACACTTAAATTGACACACACACACTTACATGGATACAGATACATGAACACGGACACACTTACATAGAGACACACACACTTACATGGACACGGACACACTTACATAGAGACACACACTTACATGGACACGGACACACTTCCATAGACACACACACACTTACATGGACACGGACACACTTACATAGAGACACACACACTTACATGGACACGGACACACTTACATGGACACGGACACACTTCCATAGACACACACACACTTACATGGACACGGACACACTTACATAGAGACACACACACTTACATGGACACGGACACACTTACATGGACACGGACACACTTCCATAGACACACACACACTTACATGGACACACACACTTAAATTGACACACACACACATACATGGACATGGACACACTTACATAGAGACACACACACTTACATGGACACACACACACACAAACTTACATGGACACACAAACTTACATGGACACACACAAACACTTACATGGACACACACACACACAAACACTTACAAGGACACACACACACTTACATGGACAGACACACACTTACATGGACACACACACACACTTACATAGACACACACACACAGATGACCACACACACACCAACTGTCGTCAGTGAAGAAGAGTTGTGTGTTCAGATCCAGGACAACTGGAGGAGCGGAATGTTTGTGGGCTCACTGGGGACTCACTGGGGACCCCCACATTTAACTCTCAATAATTCATCAGCAGACAGATGCTGCGTTTTATACAATTAATAATTAAAGAAAGACCAATCACACACACACACACACACACACACACACACACACACACACGGTTACTAACATTGATATCTGACATTGAATCGACGTTGAAAGTGATCAACATTGAAACGATGTTCGATTTTCAATCAATTCTGACCTTGAATCCATGTTTTAAACTGTTATTATGTTTAATTATGTTATTATCAACATTGAAACAACATTGGATTCAAAACCACTTCCAACAATAACACAACATGTCGTTATATAATCCTCTGTACGCTTTCAATATTCCTTATTAAAAATATTTTGACACTATTCAAGTTATAGTTAAACGAGTATCAAGACAAACTAGTTCATTACTAAGTGATCTCAGTACCGTCTGCCTCACAGACAAGTTTGGATCAATCCTAACATATAACAACAACACACACACAAACGCAACATGATGACAAAATTAAAAGTCCATTGTTCGTTTAGTTATTTATTAAGTATTTACACAAATAATTCTAAATGACTATATTAACACATTGTAACATCTTCATGTTTTTCACATTTATTGAACAACTAATGCAACTTAAACAATTCGCCCTCGTAGCTCTTTTCATACCTTGGTCTTTTAAATCATTTATTCATAAATAACAAAATATAATGAACCTATATAACAACAACAACTCTAGACAACACACGTCCAAATGTTACCCACGTTTGTCTTCCTACCATCATTATTGTGTTGGACTGACTCGGAAGTGAAGTTCACTGACATTATAATACTGGACAAAGTGCCGAGCCGTTTCTGAGCAGTTTCTAGAGGATGAAAAAAAGACATAAAAACTGTAAATGCTTTTAAATTAGTAATTGTACACGTGTACTTGAATCAGGGGTTGGAGGTAAGTAGGTCAGAGAAAGTAGGTAGAAATAGATGCGTAAATACTTTAAAGTGAGTGTAGCAGTTAAGGTCAGTACTAAGGCTGCACAGTCTATCGAAAAAATATAGATATAGGATATTAGCACGTGTGATATGCATATAGAAAACATGTGATCATTTATAATTTTTCATTGTATAAATCAAGCATTTCTTAAATCCGCACTTTGACCAATCAGTGTCAAGTTCTGTAAAGTTTGTACTTCTATGTCTCGTTGTTGTTTACGTCTCCGTCCGTCTGTGAACTGTGCGGTGCAGCTTGTTAGGCTCGGTTGCTATGGCGACGCGTCTTGACTCAGTATATCCATGGAAGTAATACTAACTTCTGATCTAGTCAAACACTAGTGATCCAGTCACTCGTCTCTTTCAACCTCCTTTGTTAAAGCAACATATCGTAAGAACTATTCATCTCGTCTCAGTTGTTTTCTTAGAAGATCGTGAACTTCCAAACAAACCTGTCCGTCTTCACCGTATGCTAACAAGCTAAGTTGTTAGCGTCATTTATAAAGTGTTATGTGTGCGTGTACAAGGAGCTGGATTTATTATTGATTTGGTGATATCACGACGCGCCGGCGGCTCCTCTCTGATGTTGCTCAGTTTGGCGGGAAAACGATGCAAGTCCCGCGAGACTGAGTGTTAGAAGTGAGATTTTTCTACCATCATGTCGACACTGAAGCATGAAAATAAACTGAAGGGAAATATCGTATACTTTTCCTTCTATAAACACCCGGACCTCCACTACAGTACTCGCTCCTGCACGTGCACGCCACTACATTTTTAGGTGAAAGGAAAAAAATTATCACAATAATATGGATATCGTAATTCAAGACACCAATATCGAATATCGCACATATTTCCAATAAAGTGTAGCCCTAGCTGTTGGCGAATTGTTTCTTTGCAGTACTTGGATTCTGACTCCAAGTAAACAGGATTTGGCCTAGTGAATACAAATATAATGTCATTATTATTAGATTTTTAAGGCTGTATTTATTTATAAAATTGTGTCGCTTTTGGTCCTAGGTTAGTTTTCAATGTGTGATCATTCAGAGGAACTTTTCTAGTCAAAATCACGTTCAGTGGAACACAAGAATGAAGACAAGATGCTCTAATAATGTTTGAGCTAACATGCTATTGAACAGTGATGCTATCGAGCTAAGGCTGAGAAAATATGAATTCATGGTACAGTTACATGCAAGTTATGAGTAGAAGAACAATGACCAGGAAGTACTTGAGGTTAATAATACATATTATATAGAAATATAACAATAAATAATATGTTAAAAGTTTCTCTCCCTCTTGGATAAAATGTTCGATCACAACTGTCCACAGATGTCCAGATTCCCGCCACAAATGCCCCCCCGACACCCCCGACACCCCCGACACCCCAGACACCCCCGACACCCCCCATCTATGTGTAATGTTGATTTAATGTTAAAATGGTGACAGTCAGTCAACATTGAATCAACATTGATTGATTAACGTCAACCAAAAATAACCAATCTGACTAAAAGTCAACATTGAATCATTACAGTTTGCTATCTAAGTATATATATATATACACAAATATATACACAAATATACACATACACTGTACACACACACACACACACTGTATACTGATACTCTCACAGAAATATAGACACACACACACATATAAATATGTGTGTATATATATATGTATATATATATATATATATATATATATATATATATACATATTTGTATATAAAGACACACACAGACACTTACATACATATATATATATATAGATAGACATATATATATATATATATGTCTGTCTATATATATATATAGATATATATAGATATATATATATATATATATACATATTTGTATATAAAGACACACACAGACACTTACATACATATATATATATAGATAGACATATATGTATATATATATATATATATATATAGACACACAACCACAGACAGACAGAGGAAGTGCTGCGGGACATGTTTCATGTCTTCACGCTCAGATGTTTTTCTTTGTCACTCGACATCTTCAGCCAGTCCTGGAGTTTGTCATGCATGCAAGAGTCTCCTGGTGTGTGTGTGTGTGTGTCCAGAGTGTGTGTGTGTTGAGAGGTTGAATAGAATAGTAACAGACTGAGAGAGTGTGAGGGGAGGGAGTGAAGAACCATGTGTGTTTTTTTGTTTGTGTGCGTGTGCAATGTGAAAGTGTCCACTCAGCCAGCCAGCTAATTTACTGCTTTCTAGTGTTCTTCTGCTCGCACACACACACATGCACGCACACACACAAACGCACGCACATACACACACACACACATACACGCGCGCACACACACAAACACACGCACATACACACACACACACATACACGCGCGCACACACGCACATACACACACACACACACGCACACACAGGCACGCACACACACACACACACAAACAGGCACGCACGCATGCACACACACGCGCACATGCACGCACACACATATATATAAATCTATCCATCCATCATCCATCCATCTATCTACACTCACATACACACACATCTATATACAGTATGTGTATGTATGTGTGTGTATATATGTTTGTATGTGTGTGTATAATGTATACATATATATAAATATATGTATACATTATACAGATACATTTATATATTATGTATACATTATACACACATATATAAATGTATCTGTATAATGTATACGTATATAAATGTATGTGTATAATGTATACACATACATATACAAATGTATGTGTATACATTATACACATACATTTATATATTATGTATACAATATACACATACATTTATATATGTATGTGTGTGTATAATTTACATATATATATTATGTAAGTTATACAGATAAATGTACATGTATAATGTATACATAAAATATCTATATAAGGTAAATTATACACACACATATTTAAGTGTATGTGTGTGTGTGTGTGTGTGAGTGAATGTGTGTGTGTGAATGTGTGTGTCTATAGTGTTTGTCTCTAGGTCCTCTTTTCTCTCCAGTCACTAGGAAACAACAAGTTACCGTAGTAACCAAACTAGCCGCTCACTTCACCGAAGCACTCGAGCCTCAATGCGGTCACGTGACCAGTTCCCAGGCCTCCGATTGGGCCTCTGGGGGAGGTATGCACGCTGCTGGTCTGAGCACAGCAGGTCCATCTCTGTTGTGTCCCAGATTCTCCCTCAGTGTCCCGGTATCTTCGGCTCTCTGTCGCCCCCTGGCTGTCGGCGCCGGCGCCGTCACATGTCACAGCTCGCGGCGCCACAGATGCTCGGGCGTGAGATCCTGGTGCGGACGCCTGGTGGAGGAAAGAGCTGAGCCAGAAGACTGAAGCCTCACAGATGTCAGAGAGACTGAACACACACACTCTCCACAACACGCGTGTGTTCATATGTCACACTGGTCACGTGTGTGCCGAGAAGAAGGGATGAGATGGAGGATAAGAGGGAGAGATGGAGGGAGGCGGGGGAGGGGTGCGGCAGAGTGGGAAAAAAAAAAGAACAGAACCGGGAGAATCTCAGATAAGGTTGCATTCCTGGGAGATGAGCGTGGTCGTCATGGCAACTGCAGCTGAGAGTCACATGATGCTGAGGAGCGCGTTGGATGGCGGGCGGGCGAGCGAGCCGTCGAGGGACAGGGAGAGAGAGAGAGAGAGAGAGAGACACTGATGAAAGCGGCGCTGTCTTCTGATTGGACGAGGCGTGTGATGTCATCAGTCTGCTGCAACACACCTGTTCACACCACTCTCTCCGCTTCTCTCCGCTCTGACCTGGAATCAGTTGTAGAAGTTTCTGGTGGGATCTCTGCTCCTTGTGTGACATCATCAGTAGTCGCCCAAACAACATCGATGTGTGTCTATTAGCATCGTTGTGTGTCGAACTTTTGTCGAGTGTTTTCATGTGTAAATATATTTGAAAATGATTGTTTTTAAAACTCTCTGTTGTTCAAACATCTTAAGGTTAATTTGAATATATTTGATTTTATTATTTAGACTCAATTCAGTTTGTGTGTCTATGTGTGTGTGTAAGTTTTGTGTGTGTGTGTGTGTGGCCATCTATGTGCTTGTTTATGTGTGTCTATGTGCTTGTGTGTGTGTTTGATACTGTGTGTGTCTGTCTTTATTAGACTTAATTCACTGTGTGTGTGTCTGTGTGTCCGTGTGTGTTTGTGTCTACGTGTGTCAGTGTATGTGAGTTCATGTGTTTCAATATTTGTGTGTTCATGTGTGTCAATGTGTGTGTGTTCATGTGCAGTTGTGTCTGTGTTTCTGTGTGTGCGTCTCTGTGTGGCTGAGTCTGTGTGTGTGTTTGTGTCTTTCTGTGCATGTGTGTCTGTGTCTCCATTTGTGTGTGGTTGTCGTTTTGTTTCTGTGTGTGTGTGTGTTTGTATGCATATGTGTCTGTCTGTCTTACCATGTGCATGTGTGTGTGTATGTGTGTTTGTCTCTGTATGTGTTTATGTGTGTGTGTGAATGTGTGTGTGTTACTGTGTGTCTAGGTGTGGCAGTCTGTGTGTGTGTCTATATGTGTGGGTCTGTATGCATCTGCTCTCTCCCTCGTGTGTCTTCACCTGTCATTCTCTCTCCCTCCACCAGGCGGACGCCAAGATGGTGTGTGACGTGGTCAGCAGGATGGAGGACACGGAGCCGTACTCGGCCGAGCTTCTGTCCGCCATGATGCGTCTCTGGTCCGACTCGGGGATCCAGGAGTGTTTCAGCCGCGCCCGGGAGTACCAGCTCAACGACTCCGCACAATAGTACGTACTTGAACCCGCAACCCCTTCTTCTAGCCCACAAGGGCGGAGTCCTTCTGTTTTCTCGGCGCTCAACAGCACCACCTGGCGGTGAAGACACGTCATTCCACAGTGAATGCACAACTTTATCGACACCAAGAGTGTGACAGTGTTTATGTTTTGATAGAACATCAGATAAAGTAGACAAAAGGAAACACGTCAACAATGACACCTGGACCTCATGACAGGAGGTTGTCATGACGATGAAGGTCGACGACGACGGTGTGTTTGGTCGCAGGCTAATGTAACAACAACACACTTTTACACTCAGAGTTCAACATGATTGTTCGTTACAATTGTGGAGTACCCGGAGTACTTCTTCTCCTCCAGATGACTAATACACAACTGATACTACAGGACGACCACTAACACATGTGAACACGCACAGACTCACACACACGCATAGACGCACAAATACACAAAGAGACATACAGACAGACACACACATGTGCGTACAAATGCACATAAAGTGATACACAGACGCACACACAGACTCAGACACGCACATATACACACAGACTTACACAGACACTTTATCACTCAAACACACACACACAGACAAAAGTGTTACACGTAGAGAAATGTCAGCACACATATACACAGACTCACAAACAGAAAGACAGAAACAAACACACACACACATTTAGACAAACACACACACACAAAGAAACACACTGAGGGACAAAAGTGTTGCACGTTGAGAAATGTCAGAAGACACACACAAAGAAAAACACACACATGTACACACACATATATATGAACACACACACAAAGACACACATAGAGGGACAAAAGTGTTACACATGGAGAAATGCCAGAAGACACACACAAAGATTCACACACACAAAGACAAACACACACAGACAAACATACACATACACAAAGACACACACTGAGGGACAGAAATGTTACTCTTGGGGAAATGTCAGAAGACACACACAAAGATTCACACACAGATACACAAAGACACACATATACACACACACATACACAAAGACACACACAGAGGGACAAAAGTGTTACACTTGGGGAAATGTCAGAAGACACACACAAAGATTCACACACATATACACACACATACACAAAGACATACACAGAGGGACAAAAGTGTTACACGTGGAGAAATGTCAGAAGACACACACAAAGATTCACACACACAAAGACAAACACAAGTATATACACACACATACACAAAGACACACACAGAGGCACAAAAGTGTTACACGTGGAGAAATGTCAGCACTAACTCACTGGTCTGGTCATGTGATGTGTGTCCTATGAGCTGATTGGCTGATGCCTCCTGCTCCACAGGTCACAACATAATAGGAAGTTGCATCAATATTTAATGTGACATTTTACAGACGCTCAGATTGACGACTTCAGTCACTGACACACACACTCGCACACAAACACACACCAGCATGTTGTCCTAGTTAATTGAGTGAATGTAAACGTTGGCAGCGACGTTGTCGTCATTATTCAAGATGTGCGCAGAGAAAAGTCAGTGACCCATTTATTGTACTGTTAGTCATGTTGTGTTACTGTTAGTCATGTTGTGTTACTGTTAGTCATGTTGTGTTACTGTTAGACTCATGTTGTGTTACTGTTAGTCATGTTGTGTTACTGTTAGAATCATGTTGTGTTACTGTTAGTCATGTTGTGTTACTGTTAGTCATATTGTGTTACTGTTAGACTCATGTTGTGTTACTGTTAGTCATGTTGTGTTACTGTTAGACTCATGTTGTGTTACTGTTAGACTCATGTTGTGTTACTGTTAGTCATGTTGTGTTACTGTTAGACTCATGTTGTGTTACTGTTAGTCATGTTGTGTTACTGTTAGACTCATGTTGTGTTACTGTTAGACTCATGTTGTGTTACTGTTAGACTCATGTTGTGTAACTGTTAGACTCATGTTGTGTTACTGTTAGACTCATGTTGTGTTACTGTTAGACTCATGTTGTGTTACTGTTAGACTCATGTTGTGTTACTGTTAGTCATGTTGTGTTACTGTTAGTCATGTTGTGTTACTGTTTGACTTATGTTGTGTTACTGTTAGTCGTGTTGTGTTACTGTTAGACTCATGTTGTGTTACTGTTAGTCATGTTCTGTTACTGTTAGACTCATGTTGTGTTACTGTTAGACTCATGTTGTGTTACTGTTAGACTCATGTTGTGTTACTGTTAGTCGTGTTGTGTTACTGTTAGACTCATGTTGTGTTACTGTTAGTCATGTTGTGTTACTGTTAGACTCATGTTGTGTTACTGTTAGACTCATGTTGTGTTACTGTTAGTCATGTTGTGTTACTGTTAGACTCATGTTGTGTTACTGTTAGACTCATGTTGTGTTACTGTTAGACTCATGTTGTGTTACTGTTAGACTCATGTTGTGTTACTGTTAGACTCATGTTGTGTTACTGTTAGACTTATGTTGTGTTACTGTTAGAGTCATGTTGTGTTACTGTTTGACTCATGTTGTGTTACTGTTAGACTCATGTTGTGTTACTGTTAGACTCATGTTGTGTTACTGTTAGACTCATGTGTTACTGTTAGACTTATGTTGTGTTACTGTTTGACTCATGTTGTGTTACTGTTTGACTCATGTTGTGTTACTGTTTGACTCATGTTGTGTTACTGTTAGACTCATGTTGTGTTAATGTTAGACTCATGTTGTGTTACTGTTAGACTCATGTTGTGTTACTCTTAGACTCATGTTGTGTTACTGTTAGAGTCATGTTGTGTTACTGTTAGTCGTGTTGTGTTGATGTTAGTCATGTTTTGTTACTGTTAGAGATTTGTTGTGTAACTGTTAGAGTCATGTTGTGTAACTATTAGAGGTGTTGTGTTATAATATTTGAGTCATGACTCGAGTCACACTCACACACTCACACACACTCGTCAAACACAATCTTTAATCACAGTCAGACTCTGATGAAGTCTGAAGATAATTAACTCTGATCACGTGTGAGTCTGCAGCAGCGACACACACATCGTTCTCCTGCTCCACCAGGAACACACATCTGAGGTTACACGCACTAACATGACACACGTGTGTGTGTGTGTGCACGTGTGAGTGTCCATTAGTGGATCTATAAATATAAAGATCTTCTTCATGCAGGAAATCCCTGATCGTCGTCTTCAGGCTCAGATCTTCACAAACGTCGACTCCTGCAGTTTTAATTGACGTCACGTGATCTTCCTTCAGCTTCTGCTTCTGTTGTGGTGTTTGAACCTCAACTCACACATGACTCTGGTTCACACATGACTCTGGTTCACACATGACTCTGGTTCACACATGACTCTGGTTCACACATGACTCCTGTTCCTCTGCAGTTACCTGGACAGTCTAGACCGGATCGGTGCCCCAGACTACCAGCCCACAGAGCAGGACATCCTGAGGACCCGAGTGAAGACCACCGGCATCGTGGAGACACATTTCACCTTCAAGAACCTGCACTTCAGGTTAGTGTGACGCACACCTGTGACACACACATGTCACACACACTCACACACACACTCACACACACACACACACACACACACACACACACACACACACACACACACACACACACACACGTCATTGCTATAAGTGACACACAAATATCACAATCACACAAATCATCACTTTAACTGACACACACTTCATCACAGACACACACATCATTGTTATAACTCACACAAACATCACAGACACACAACATAACTGACACACAAATCATTGCTATAAGTGACGGAAAAATATCACAATCAACACAACATAACTGACACACAAATCATTGCTATAAGTGACGGAAAAATATCACAATCAACACAACATAACTGACACACAAATCAATACTATAAGTGACACACACTACATCTCAGACGCACACGTCATTGCTATAACTCAAACAGACACACTACACAACTGACACACAAATCATCACTATAACTGACACACACTACATCACAGACGCAAACGTCATTGCTATAACTCACAAAGACACACAACATAACTGATACACAAACTAATCACTTTAACTGACACACAAATCATCACTTTAACTGACACACAAATCATCACTATAACTGACACACACTACATCACAGACGCACACATTATTGCTATAACTCACAAAGACACACAACTGACACACAAACTAATCACTATAACTGACGCACAAATCATCACTTTAACTGACACACACTTCATCACAGACACACACATCATTGTTATAACTCACACAAACATCACAGACACACAACATAACTGACACACAAATCATTGCTATAAGTGACGGAAAAATATCACAATCAACACAACATAACTGACACACAAATCAATACTATAAGTGACACACACTACATCTCAGACGCACACGTCATTGCTATAACTCAAACAGACACACTACACAACTGACACACAAATCATCACTATAACTGACACACACTACATCACAGACGCACACATTATTGCTATAACTCACAAAGGCACACAACATAACTGACACACAAACTAATCACTATAACTGACACACAAATCATCACTATAACTGACACACACTACATCACAGACGCACACATTATTGCTATAACTCACAAAGGCACACAACATAACTGACACACAAACTAATCACTATAACTGACACACACATCATTGCTATAACTCACACAAACATCACAGAAACAAACACACATCTAAGCGACAAACACAAGCTCCCATCAGACTGAGACTCACAACTCTGACCTCGGTCCTTCAGGCTGTTTGATGTCGGGGGTCAAAGGTCGGAGAGGAAGAAGTGGATCCACTGCTTCGAGGACGTGACGGCCATCATCTTCTGCGTGGCGCTCAGCGGCTACGACCAGGTCCTGCACGAGGACGAGACCACGGTAAGATCTTGATGATGTCATCAACGCGCGTCACATGTTGTTCTTCTTTAGCCGGCTACGCTAGCTGCTAGCATCTCTTCAGTTAGCATCGATGTTCAGTGATGATCATTATTGTCGACTGTTGCTACAAACAAACAATCTCTGTGTCGTACAGTGAGAGGATTGATAACATGAGGTTTATTACATGTGAATGAACAAACAACATCACACTGTACTTACAGTTAATACTTTATAAACCTTAAACACCATATTATGACTTTAATCCTCATAAAATAGACTCAAGACGCCAGAATAAAAACTTTGAAATACAACAATGATGTCAATAACGCACACAAAAATGAAGATAAAAGACCAACAACTCAAGTCGAAGATCTTGCCAAGAACCGCGAGACGTCGACACAAACAAGCGTGTGTTACGTCCTGAAGCGTTGTTGTGTACAATTCTATTATATAGACATGCATAAATACACACACACATACACACACATATATACCAAAACACACACAATTACATGAGTACACACCGGATACATACGTATATACTGTATATATACACACACACACAGATGCACACACACATATATATCTAAACACACACAAGTACACAAGTACACACCGGATACATACGTATATACTGTATATACACACACGCATGCACAAACACATGTATACCTAAACACACACAAGTACACGATTACACACCGGATACATACGTATAGAAACACATGCATAAGTGCACACCCGATACATACATATATACTGTATATACACACGCACACATAAGTACACAACGAATACATAGGTATATAAACACACACATACGTATACATAAACACACACAAGAACACAACGGATACATATGGATATACACAAACATACACATATATACATAAACACAGACAAGTACACACCCGATACATACATATATACACACACACACACATATATACATAAACCCACACAATTACACAACAAATACATACGTATATACACACACACAAGAACACACCCGATACACACGTATATACACACATACATACATATATACATAAACACACACAAGAACACTGATGCATATATACACACACATGTACACACACTTGTACCCACATGTACACACATGTATACAGAACTATATACACACGCATATAGACGAACATATACACACTAACACACACATTTATATACACACACACATGCGTGCGTTCCTTGCATTGTTCTTTGTTTTCCTTGAACTGGCTTCAACATCACAAACAACACAACAACACACAAAAATTTGCGGCGTGTGTCGTACACACCTTTTCTTCCTCCTGCGCACCAGTGTGTGCACATGTGTGTGCGTGTGTTGGGGTCGGGGGGGGGCGTGTCCGTCTTCTGTTCCTGCTCTAAGCTCCGCCCTCCAGCTGCTTCCTTCTGTCACTCTCGCCAGCGACTGTCCTCTCTAGCCAATCAGCAGTCAGAGCTCCTGCCGAAGCTCCGCCCACTCAGGTACGACTCACCTCCACCGGTGCAGACTCACACTCGGGTGGAAGCAGTTTCTCCGTCAGTCGTCTCCCATTGTCTCCTTTTCAATTGGTTGTCGGGCCCTGTCAATCAGCCTCACTATGCCCCGCCCCCAAACGACTGAGAAGCTGCTTCACATCCTCGGTTTGAAGAAACTTTATTGACAAACAGTCCATGGACATTGATTCCATCTCCATGAACTAAACTCATAACAAAGGTCATAATGTTACGGCTGGTTGTTCCATGTTGAGTAGTGAGTGTTGTAACCAATCAATCAAACATGATTGACAGTCAAACATCATCAGAGACTTTTGTCTCATATTTCCTCTTTTCCGCTGCAACTACACACACTTGCGACGCCATTTTGAGTCTTTAACTGTCAGCTGACCACAGATGGTCATGTGACCACAGATGGTCATGTGACCACAGATGGTCAGGTGACCTCAGATGGTCATGTGACCACAGATGGTCATGTGACCACAGATGGTCAGGTGACCTCAGATGGTCATGTGACCACAGGGCGCTGCATGGCTAACTCACCAGCTGCTAGCATCACTTCCTTCACTAACACCACTGTGTGTGTGTTTACATGTATCTATGTGTGTGTGTTAATATTTGTTTGTCTGTGTGTGTTTGTGTATGTGTGTGTAAATATTTGTTTGTGTGTGTGTGTGCATCTATGTGTTTGTGTTAAATATTTGTTTGTCTGTGTGTGTGTAAATATTTGTTTGTCTCTGTTTTTGTGTACTTGTGTGTAAATATTTGTTTGTGTGTGTGTTCATCTGTGTTTGTTTAAATATTTGTGTGTGTGTAAATATTTGTTTGTCTGTGTTTCTGTGTATGTGTGTGTACATATTTGTTTGTCTGCGTGTGTAAATATTTGTTTGTGTGTAAATATTTGTTTGTCTGTGTTTCTGTGTACATTTGTGTACATATTTGTTTGTCTGGGTGTGTAAATATTTGTTTGTCATTAGTTTTGTGTACATGTGTGTAAATATTTGTTCGTCTCTGTGTGTGTGTGTGTGTGCATCTTTGTGTTTGTGTAAGTATTGGTTTGTCTGTGTTATTGTGTACGTGTGGGTAAATATTGGTTTGTCTGTGTGTGTATCTTTGTCTTTGTTGAAATATTTGTTTGTATATATATATATATAGGTGTGTTTTAATGTGTGTGTTTGTGTAAATATTTGTGAGTCTGTGTATTAATATGTGTGTCTGTGTATTAAAGTGTGTGTGTTGATATTTGTGCATGTGTGTGTGTCTGTATGTGTATAGATATATTTGTGTATACAAATATTTGTGTGTATATATATATGTATATATACATATATATGTATGCATATATATATATGTCTATATATATATTTCTATGTATATATATATATATATATATATATATATATATATCAAAATATATATATACTTATGAATATATATACATATACATATATATATATATATATATATACACATGTATATATATATATATATATATATATATATACACATGTATATATATATATGAGTGTGTCTATTTAAATATGTGTGTGTACATGCGTGTACATACAAATATGTGTGTTAAAGTTGTGTCTCTCTGCAGAACCGCATGCACGAGTCACTGAAGTTGTTCGACTCGATCTGCAACAACAAGTGGTTCGACGACACGTCCATCATCCTGTTCCTCAACAAGAAGGATCTGTTCCAGCTGAAGATCGTCAAGTCTCCTCTGAACATCTGCTTCCCCGAGTACACCGGTGCGTGACATTATGACCGGCGGCCAGCTCTCACCCTGACGCGCCGGGACGCTCGTGAGATGAATGTGTTGTGTATCCTTGTGTGTCTCTGTCTCACACACTGACGCACACGACTTATTGTCGCTGACAGGAGTAGAAAGGGTGTCCCAGCTGGTCGGGGCTTGAGGGTGAAGAAGCCAGGACCAGGTATATTCCTGAGCCAGAGGGGAGTGAGATGAGATGGGAAAGTGATCTCATTAGTGGAGCGACACAAAAGCTAGAGCGTGGGAGAGAGAGAGAGGGATGGAGGGAGGGTGAGTGAGGGAGAGAGAGAGAGAGAGAGAGAGAGGGATGGAGGGAGGGTGAGGGAGGGAGAGAGAGAGAGAGGGGTGGAGGGAGGGTGAGTGAGGGAGAGAGAGAGAGGGAGGGTGAGAGAGAGAGAGGGATGGAGGGAGGGTGAGTGAGGGAGAAAGAGAGAGAGAGGGAGAACGAGTGAGAGAGAGAGGGAGAACGAGAGAGAGAGAGAGAGAACGAGAGAGAGGGAGAACGAGAGAGAGAGAGGGAGAATGAGAGAGAGAGAGAGAGAACGAGAGAGAGAGAGTGGGGGGAGCACAAGTGTGAGAACTACAGAATCAGGATTCTGTCCAGACTCACTTTGACCAATCAAAACCCCGGTTCAGTCCAAACACTTGTGTCACTGAACTGCTCATCCGGTCAATCTTCTTCCGCACAATAGTGGATCTTCTTCCACACAATAGTGGATCTTCTTCCACACAATGGTGGATCTTCTTCCGCACAGTGGTGGATCTTCTTCTGCACAGTGGTGGATTTTCTTCCACACAATAGTGGATCTTCTTCCGCACAATGGTGGATCTTCCGCCACACAATGGTGAATCTTCTTCCACACAATGTTGGATCTTCTTCCACACAATGGTGGATCTTCTTCCACACAATAGTAGATCTTTATCCACACAATGGTGGATCTTCATCTTCATCCGCACAACGGTGGATCTTCTTCCGCACAATGGTGGATCTTCTTCCACACAATGGTGGATCTTCTTCCCCACAATGGTGGATCGTCTTGCGCACATAGTGGATCTTCTTCCGCACAAAGGTGGATCTTCTTCCGCACAATGGTGGATCTTCTTCCGCACAATGGTGGATCGTCTTCCACACAATGGTGGATCGTCTTGCGCACATAGTGGATCTTCTTCCGCACAAAGGTGGATCTTCTTCCGCACAATGGTGGATCTTCTTCCGCACTATGGTGGATCTTCTTCCGCACGATGGTGGATCTCCTTCCGCACAATGGTGGAACTTCTTCGACACAATGGTGGATATTCTTCCGCACAATGGTGGATCTTCTTCCACACAATGGTGGATCTTCTTCGACACAATGGTGGATATTCTCCCGCACAATGGTGGATATTCTTCCGCACAATGGTGGATATCCTTCCGCACAATGGTGGAATTTCTTCGAAACAATGGTGGATATTCTTCCACACAATGGTGGATCTTCTTCCGCACAATGGTGGATCTTCTTCCGCACAATGGTGGATCTTCTTCTGCGATCTTCTTCCACACAATGGTGGATCTTCTTCCACACAATGTTGAATCTTCTCCCGCACAATGGTGGATCTTCATCCACACAATGGTGGATCTTCTTCCGCACAATGGTGGATCTTCTTCCACACAATGGTGGATATTCTTCCACACAATGCCAGATCTTCTTCTGCACAATAGTGGATCTTCTTCCACACAATGTTGGATCTTCTCCCGCACAATGGTGGATCTTTTCTTCCACACAAAGGTGGATCTTCTTCCACACAATTGTGGATCTTCTTCCACACAATGTTGGATCTTCTTCCGCACAATGGTAGATGTTCTTCCACACAATGGTGGATCTTCTTCCGCGATCTTCTTCCACACAATGGTGGATCTTCTTCCACACAATAGTAGATCTTTATCCACACAATGGTGGATCTTCATCTTCATCCGCACAACGGTGGATCTTCTTCCGCACAATGGTGGATCGTCTTGCGCACTTAATGGATCTTTTTTCGCACAAAGGTGGATCTTCTTCCGCACAATAGTGGATCTTCTTCCGCACAATGGTGGATCGTCTTGCGCACATTGTGGATCTTCTTCAGCACAAAGGTGGATCTTCTTCCACACAATGGTGGATCTTCTTCCGCACAATGGTGGATCGTCTTGCGCACATAGTGGATCTTCTTTCGCACAAAGGTGGATCTTCTTCCACACAACGGTGGATCTTCTTCCGCACAATGGTGGATCTTCTTCCACACAATGGTGGATCTTCTTCCGCACAATGGTGGATCGTCTTGCGCACATAGTGGATCTTCTTTCGCACAAAGGTGGATCTTCTTCCGCACAATGGTGGATCTTCTTCCGCACAATGGTGGATCTTCTTCCGCACAAAGGTGGATCTTCTTCCGCACAATGGTGGATCTTCTTCCGCACAATGGTGGATCTTCTTCCGCACAATGGTGGAACTTCTTCGACACA
Organism: Callionymus lyra; assembly: GCF_982586985.1. Lineage (NCBI taxonomy): Eukaryota > Metazoa > Chordata > Actinopteri > Syngnathiformes > Callionymidae > Callionymus > Callionymus lyra. The sequence continues at coordinate 25,204,037 of NC_141825.1, read as the reverse complement.
ATGGTGGTTCTTCTTCCACACAATGGTGGTTCTTCTTCCACACAATGGTGGTTCTTCTTCCCCGCAATGGTGGATCTTCTTTCACACAATGGTGGTTCTTCTTCCACACAATGGTGGTTCTTCTTCCCCGCAATGGTGGATCTTCTTCTCACAATGGTGGAACTTCTTCGACACAATGGTGGTTCTTCTTCCACACAATGGTGGAACTTCTTTGACACATTGGTGGTTCTTCTTCCACACAATGGTGGATCTTCTTCGACACATTGGTGGTTCTTCTTCCCCGCAATGGTGGATCTTCTTCTGCACAATGGTGGATCTTCTTCGACACATTGGTGGTTCTTCTTCCCCGCAATGGTGGATCTTCTTCTGCACAATGGTAGATGTTCTTCCACACAATGGTGGATCTTCTTCCGCGATCTTCTTCCACACAATGGTGGATCTTCTTCCACACAATAGTAGATCTTTATCCACACAATGGTGGATCTTCATCTTCATCCGCACAACGGTGGATCTTCTTCCGCACAATGGTGGATCGTCTTGCGCACTTAGTGGATCTTTTTTCGCACAAAGGTGGATCTTCTTCCGCACAATAGTGGATCTTCTTCCGCACAATGGTGGATCGTCTTGCGCACATTGTGGATCTTCTTCCGTACAAAGGTGGATCTTCTTCCACACAATGGTTGATCTTCTTCCGCACAATGGTGGATCGTCTTGCGCACATAGTGGATCTTCTTTCGCACAAAGGTGGATCTTCTTCCACACAACGGTGGATCTTCTTCCGCACAATGGTGGATCTTCTTCCACACAATGGTGGATCTTCTTCCGCACAATGGTGGATCGTCTTGCGCACATAGTGGATCTTCTTTCGCACAAAGGTGGATCTTCTTCCGCACAATGGTGGATCTTCTTCCGCACAATGGTGGATCTTCTTCCGCACAATGGTGGATCTTCTTCCGCACAATGGTGGATCTTCTTCCGCACAATGGTGGAACTTCTTCGACACAATGGTGGTTCTTCTTCCACACAATGGTGGTTCTTCTTCCACACAATGGTGGTTCTTCTTCCCCGCAATGGTGGATCTTCTTCCACACAATGGTGGTTCTTCTTCCACACAATGGTGGTTCTTCTTCCCCGCAATGGTGGATCTTCTTCTCACAATGGTGGAACTTCTTCGACACAATGGTGGTTCTTCTTCCACACAATGGTGGAACTTCTTTGACACATCGGTGGTTCTTCTTCCACACAATGGTGGATCTTCTTCGACACATTGGTGGTTCTTCTTCCCCGCAATGGTGGATCTTCTTCTGCACAATGGTGGATCTTCTTCGACACATTGGTGGTTCTTCTTCCCCGCAATGGTGGATCTTCTTCTGCACAATGGTGGTTCTTCTTCCACACAATGGTGGTTCTTCTTCCACACAATGGTGGAACTTCTTCGACACATTGGTGGTTCTTCTTCCACACAATGGTGGATCTTCTTCGACACATTGGTGGTTCTTCTTCCACACAATAGTGGATCTTCTTCGACACATTGGTGGTTCTTCTTCCCCGCAATGGTGGATCTTCTTCTGCACAATGGTGGATCTTCTTCCACACAATGGTGGTTCTTCTTCCACACAATGGTGGTTCTTCTTCCACACAATGGTGGATCTTCTTCCGCACAATGGTGGATCGTCTTGCGCACATAGTGGATCTTCTTTCGCACAAAGGTGGATCTTCTTCCACACAACGGTGGATCTTCTTCCGCACAATGGTGGATCTTCTTCCACACAATGGTGGATCTTCTTCCGCACAATGGTGGATCGTCTTGCGCACATAGTGGATCTTCTTTCGCACAAAGGTGGATCTTCTTCCGCACAAAGGTGGATCTTCTTCCGCACAATGGTGGATCTTCTTCCGCACAATGGTGGATCTTCTTCCGCACAATGGTGGAACTTCTTCGACACAATGGTGGTTCATCTTCCACACAATGGTGGTTCTTCTTCCACACAATGGTGGTTCTTCTTCCCCGCAATGGTGGATCTTCTTCTGCACAATGGTGGAACTTCTTCGACACAATGGTGGTTCTTCTTCCACACAATAGTGGAACTTCTTCGACACATTGGTGGTTCTTCTTCCACACAATGGTGGATCTTCTTCGACACATTGGTGGTTCTTCTTCCACACAATGGTGGATCTTCTTCGACACATTGGTGGTTCTTCTTCCCCGCAATGGTGGATCTTCTTCTGCACAATGGTGGATCTTCTTCCACACAATGGTGGTTCTTCTTCCACACAATGGTGGTTCTTCTTCCCCGCAATGGTGGTTCTTCTTCCACACAATGGTAGATCTTCTTCCGCACAATGGTGGAACTTCTTCCGCACAATGGTGGTTCTTCTTCCACACAATGGTGGTTCTTCTTCCCTGCAATGGTGGATCTTCTTCCGCACAATGGTGGATCTTCTTCCGCACAATGGTGGATCTTCTTCTCCCTCAACCAGTGCAGGTTCAGTGGAATAAAGAGCAGGTTTGATGAAGACACACATCAGGAACACAAGAGGAAGTTGAGACACACATAGATCAGGGCTTCACAATAAAACCAGGAAGTGACACACGATGGAACATAAATGACAGAACAAGACAAAGACCATGATTTTAGCTGTGATGCATGTGTGTGTGTGTTTTGATTGTGTTCTTAGGGGGGGTGTAACAGTGTGTATTTGCATTTGTGTATTTGTGTGTGTGAGAGATAAAGAGGGACAGAGAGAGAATGTGTGTTTACCCGTGTGAGAGAGAGAGAGTTTGGGTTTTAGGAGTGTGTGCTTGCATCTGTGTGTATGTGAGACTCTGTGTTTGTGGTGTTTACATTTGTGTGTCCGAAAGAGAATTTGTGTGTGTGTTTTTAGCATGTGTGTGTGTGTATGAGAGTGTGTTGTATTTGGGTGTTTGTGAGTGTGTGTATACCATAGTGTGTGCATGCATGTGTGTGTATGAGAGTGTGTTGTATTTGGGTGTTTATGAGTGTGTATGTGCCATAGTGTGTGCATGCATGTGTGTGTATGAGAGTGTGTTGTATTTGGGTGTTTGTGAGTGTGTGTATACCATAGTGTGTGCATGCATGTGTGTGTATGAGAGTGTGTTGTATTTGGGGGTTTGTGAGTGTGCGTGTGCCATAGTGTGTGCATGCATGTGTGTGTATGAGAGTGTGTTGTATTTGGGGGTTTGTGAGTGTGCGTGTGCCATAGTGTGTGCATGCATGTGTGTGTATGAGAGTGTGTTGTATTTGGGGGTTTGTGAGTGTGCGTGTGCCATAGTGTGTGCATGCATGTGTGTGTATGATGGTGTGTTGTATTTGGGTGTTTTTGAGTGTGTGTGTGCCATAGTGTGTGCATACATGTGTGTGTATGAGAGTGTGTTGTATTTGGGTGTTTTGAGTGTGTGTGTACCATAGTGTGTGTATGAGAGTTTGTTGTATTTGAGTGTTTGTGAGTGTGTGTGCCATAGTGTGTGCATCATGTGTGTGTATGAGAGTGTGTTGTATTTGGGGGTTTGTGAGTGTGCGTGTGCCATAGTGTGTGCATGCATGTGTGTGTATGAGAGTGTGTTGTATTTGGGGGTTTGTGAGTGTGCGTGTGCCATAGTGTGTGCATGCATGTGTGTGTATGAGAGTGTGTTGTATTTGGGGGTTTGTGAGTGTGCGTGTGCCATAGTGTGTGCATGCATGTGTGTGTATGATGGTGTGTTGTATTTGGGTGTTTTTGAGTGTGTGTGTGCCATAGTGTGTGCATACATGTGTGTGTATGAGAGTGTGTTGTATTTGGGTGTTTTGAGTGTGTGTGTACCATAGTGTGTGTATGAGAGTTTGTTGTATTTGAGTGTTTGTGAGTGTGTGTGCAATAGTGTGTGCATCATGTGTGTGTATGAGAGTGTGTTGTATTTGAGTTTTTGTGAGTGTGTGTGCATGCATGTGTGTGTATGCATGTATGTGTATGAGAGTGTTTGTTGTATTTGAGTGTTTTTGAGTGTGTGTGTGTACCATAGTGTGTGTATGAGAGTTTGTTGTATTTGAGTGTTTGTGAGTGTGTGTGCGATAGCGTGTGCATGCATGTGTGTGTATGAGAGTGTGTTGTATTTGAGTTTTTGTTGTATTTTAGTGTTTGTTAGTTTGTGTGCGATAGTGTGTGCTTGCATGCATGTGTGGGTATGAGTTTATTTGTTGTACTTAAGTGTTTGTGCGTGTAAGTAAATAAGTAAGTAAGTAATATTTATTTATATAGCGCTTTTCGAGACCAGGGTCACAAAGCGCTTAAACAATCAAAACAATGCTCAAAAAAAAGTACATACTTTAAAGATCAAGATAATACTGAGAACAACACAGGAGTTCGAGAAATTCAAGGAAAAGCCTGAACAAATAGAAACGTCTTAAGGTGTTTCTTAAAGGAGTCAGTAGATCATCAAGCGCAAAGAGAGAGAAGATCGTTCCAAAGCTTAGGAGCAACAGCCTGAAAAGATTTCTCTCCTCTGGTCCTGAACCGTGTTCAGGAACCATCAGTAGATTCTGATCCACAGACCTCAGAGCCCGAGCTGGGGTGTAAGTCTGGATCAGATCACTGATGGAAGGTCTGACCATGAATAGATCTGAAAGTAAGAACCAGAATTTTAAAGTTGATCCTGAAAAAAACTGGAAGCCAGTGAAGAGTTTTAAGGACCGGAGAGATGCGAGTTCTTCTACTTGAGCGGGTCAGAATTCTCGCTGCAGAGTTCTGAATCAACTGCAGACGAGACAAATCCTTCTTGTTAAGACATGAAAACAAACTGTTACAATAGTCCAGACGAGAAGAAACAAACGCATGGATTATAAGATCCAGATCATGTTCCGACAACATTTTCCTAAGTTTAGAGATTTTTCTCAGTTGAAGGAAACAGTTTCTGGTCAGTTTTCTTCAGTGTTGAACAAGAGACATGTCTTTATCAAATACAACACCCAGGTGTGAGTGTGTGTCTAATCGTGTGTGTATGAGAGTGTTTTTTGTATGTGAGTGTGTGTTTGTGAGCATGTGTACATGCATGTCATTGTTTGTGTGTGTAAGTGTCAGTACGCATGTGTGTATGATAGCGCATGTGCGTGTAAGTGTGTTTGTCATGACCGGAGTGTGTACCTTCTGTTCTTGTGTGTAGTAACATCAGGGTCTAGTTCTTCATGTGTGTACCCGCCGGTTCAACTCTGACACGTGTGTGTTGTGCTGCAGGTCCGGACACGTACCTGGAGGGCATCGACTACATCAAGTCTCAGTACGAGACCAAGAACAAGTCGACGCACAAGGAGGTTTACTCCCACGTGACGTGCGCCACCGACACCAACAACATCCAGTTCGTGTTCGACGCCGTCACCGACGTGCTCATCGCCAACAACCTGCGCGGCATCGGCCTCTACTGACCGCTGCGCTCAGAACCCAGAAACATCTGTCAGACTCTGTTGTGTTGTACTATATTTTCATGCACAAAACTTTGGTGGTGTTGTTTCTTTTATTGCAAGAACACAACACACACACACAATCCAAGTTCACACAAAACACCGAAATCATGTAACGCAGAAAAACGTAAAACAATCAACATATATGCTTCAAAATAAACTATTTAAACAGCAATCGCACAACCCGGAGAAAAACACAAACATTCAATGGAGAATAAACGCCAAAAAGAAAGAGGAAAAACAAAACGCACACAGTGACGTTTAAAATCGAAACCATGAGAGAAACGAACGTGTAAAAACACCACGTGTGTGTTTTCTGTGTTTACTTATTGATGCTTGTGTTGATTCATTTGTGTTTTCATGAAGTTAAAATAGTCGCGACTCTACAAAAAATGCTTCCATGTCGAGTCGGCGAGTCAGAGCGACTCAAAAGTGCCAAAAAAATCGAATCCAAGGAACTTCCTGCAGCTTTTAGTCCCAATAAACATGGCCGACGTTGACGTGAGGTCACTTCCTGTCGACCGGAGGCGGAGCCTCGGTCACTCCTGGAGCAGGTGTGGAGTGTGTGACATAAACACCATCATGTGTTGATACAGTCGGTTCAGTGCAGCGACAGTCACGTGTCTTCAAGTCGACCAATCCCGTGCTTGAAGACCGTTGACCAATGACGTGTCGTGTCCTCGGTTCGCCTCATCTTGGCCCCGCCCACACTCAGGGTCGTCATCGAAGACGCTCTCGCCGTCTGATCTCAAGTGTGTCTGAACTTCCTCACAGGAAGTCCGGGTTCAGTTGTGTTGCCACGGTAACCGTCGTTATACTTCCTGTTTTGACGTCACTTTAACTGACGGTGAGTTGACTCGACCTGTGCATAAGTCACGTGTCCAGGAAGTGTGTTGTGTTGTGTTGAACCCTCATCGGTTCCTGGAGAGAAACTTGTGTGTGTGTTTGTGTGTGTGTGTGTTCAGCGACTACACAAACATGCTAATAAAGTCCGTGACGTGGTGCGTGACACACTGAACCACCTCAGGCCTGAACCAGTTGTGTGTGTGTCTGTGTGTAGTTACCTTTGTGAGTGTTGGTCCTCACCAAAGGTCAGAGTGTGTGTATGTGTGTGTGTGTGTGTGAGGAAAAGTGGCCCGTTGGTGTTGTTGAATACCCTTTTTTTCGTGGATTAATTACCCAGAAGGCACTTCTCTACCCTTTGCAAAGTCTCTCTCACACACAAACACACACTCACTTGTAAAGATACAGAATCTCCCGCACGCATATTTACACACGCACACTTCTACACAGAGATTTAAACACTCACCGACCATACACACACACACACACACACATACTCAAAGACACACACATTAACAGACAGGACACAGACACTCAAAATCACACAGACACACACTCACTGGCTTTCACACTCACACAGACATTAACGCACTTACGGACACACACACTCACACACAGATATAAACAGACATACTCAAAGACACACACGGACCACACACTCGCACATGCATATTTATATAAACAGACACACACACACACAGACATTCACTCACCCACAGACACACACTAAGACACACACACACACTCACACACAGATATAAACACACATACTCAAAGACACACACAGACCACACACTCGCACATGCATATTTATATAAACAGACACACACACAGAGACTTATACACACATAGATACACACATACATATATATACATATACACTCAGACACATACACACTTGTACACGCACACATAGACACTCACACAGAGACATTCACTCACCCACGGACACACACTAAGACACACACACTCGCACACGCATATATATAAACAGACACACACACACTTTCAACACATATAGACGCACACCTACATATATATACATATACACTCAGACTCACACACACACATAGACACTCACACAAACTAATACACACAAACGTACCCCTACGTACATAGACACACACACACAAATACACACAGACTCACACAGAGACCTTGAGAGTTGTCAGTTGTTGTGTTGCTTTGGAGAACCAGACCATTGTTAGCTTGTTAGCATAAACTAGCGTCAGTAGTTGTGTTGGATGTTTTGACATCACAGATCCAATCATCATCTTCTCCTTCGTTCACTTCCTTCGAGCGTGAACTTCACCATCAGCTCAGACTCCCTTTGACTAGATGTTCCTCGAGTCCGTGAGTCGCCGGAGAACGTGAAGTTGGTGTCGACCACGAGCTAACGACGCTACACAACCAGAAGCTAATGTCAACGTTTGTGGCCGAAACAATAAAATCAAGTGAACCGTAGATGAATGTAGGAACTGTGTGTGTGTGTGCGTCAAGTCATTCTCACAACACAACACAACACAACACAACACACGGCGTTTGAAGGACTTCATCACGAGGATGTTCTGCTCAGATGTTCTGCTGATCCTCATCTGCAGAATAAAACTCCTGACACGTCGACTGACTCATGGTTTTTTCTTCTTGTTTCCCTTGATCCCGGTGAGCCGCGACTCCTGGTCGGGACCATGACTCAGCACCTTCTTCTTCTTCTTCTGCCTCCCGTCTCAGAATCGCATGCACGAGTCGCTGATGCTGTTCGACTCGATCTGCAACAACAAGTTCTTCATCGACACGTCCATCATCCTCTTCCTCAACAAGAAGGATCTGTTCGCCGAGAAGATCAAGAAGTCGGCGCTCAGCATCTGCTTCCCCGAGTACACCGGTGAGTACACCACTGACATCAGGTGTAGGAAAGTATTGATACATTTAAATATCATGATACTTGTTTTCACAATACTGTATCGATATTCAGCAGTACTGTAAATACTAAAATGAATAAATAAATGACGATATGTCACGATATATTGACGAAGTATCACAAAACAGGGTCAACAATACGGTATTTTGTGATACAGTAGTAACAAGTATATATGTGTAGTATTTTCCAGTACTTGACTCTGGTATTGTGATAGTGTAGTAACAAGTATATATGTGTACTATTGTCCAGTACTTGACTCTGGTGTTGTGATAGTGTAGTAACAAGTATATATGTGTAGTATTTTCCAGTACTTGACTCTGGTGTTGTGATAGTTTAGTAACAAGTATATATGTGTAGTATTTTCCAGTACTTGACTCTGGTGTTGTGATAGTGTAGTAACAAGTATATATGTGTAGTATTTTCCAGTACTTGACTCTGGTGTTGTGATAGTTTAGTAACTAGTATATATGTGTAGTATTGTCCAGTACTTGACTCTGGTGTTGTGATAGTGTAGTAACAAGTATATATGTGTAGTATTTTCCAGTACTTGACTCTGGTGTTGTGATAGTTTAGTAACTAGTATATATGTGTAGTATTGTCCAGTACTTGACTCTGGTGTTGTGATAGTGTAGTAACAAGGATATATGTGTAGTATTGTCGAGTACTTGACTCTGGTGTTGTGATAGTGTAGTAACAAGTATATATGTGTAGTATTGTCCAGTACTTGACTCTGGTGTTGTGATAGTGTAGTAAAAAGGATATATGTGTAGTATTGTCCAGTACTTGACTCTGGTGTTGTGATAGTTTAGTAACTAGTATATATGTGTAGTATTGTCCAGTACTTGACATTGGTGTTGTGATAGTGTAGTAACAAGTATATATGTGTAGTATTGTCCAGCACTTGACTCTGGTGTTGTAGTATTTACAGACCACATGACTCTTGACAAAGTCGTAACTGCTTTCATTTGTTTTCAAACCAAAATATGTCCAAACATCAGCTTTAAAAGCTGCTGGAGTCACTGTATCCTCTCGTCCTCAGTCATCGCCAGGATTTTTTTTTTCCCTTTCTTAAGCTATGGAGGATGTAATGACCACTGCCAGAGGTTTAATTGTGTGTGTGTGTGTGTGTGTGTGTGTGTGTGTGTGTGTGTGTGTGTGTGTGTGTGTGTGTGTGTGTGTGTGTGTGTGTGTGTGTGTGTGTGTGTGTGTGTGTGTGTGTGTGCAGGCCCGAACACCTACGAGGACGCGGCGGCGTACATCCAGGCCCAGTTCGAGAGCAAGAACCGCTCGCCCAACAAGGAGATCTACTGTCACCTGACCTGCGCCACAGACACGGGGAACATCCAGGTCGTGTTCGACGCCGTCACCGACATCATCATCGCCAACAACCTCCGAGGCTGCGGCTTGTACTGAGCTGAGCTAACCTCTCTCCCCCCTGTCTCCCCCCTCCCTCCCTATCTCCCCCCTTCCTCCCTATCTCCCCCCTCCCCCCCCCCCTGACACTGCTGTGGATGCTGATTATTTAAAAAGAAAGAAAAAATGCAACTAGAACATATTAATAATATCGAGGGTCATGTGACGAGTAGGCGTTTGTGTATAAATATATATATATATATCATGTTTTTAGTTTCTCCGCCACACTCACCCGTCGTCGTAGAAACACTGCAGCCTTGAACAAAGTCGATGAAAATGTTTTTTTTCTTTTATTTGTTTTATATTTTAGCGGCGGTTTTCGGTGGCGGCGTCGGCGACGAACACACACACACACACACACACACACACGACCCGCCGGGTTCACTTTTGTTTACATTTGTCGCGTCTGTCCTTCGGCGGCGGCGCGGACACGCTAACGTAGCTTAGCAGCAACCGGGGAGGAGGGCGCGTCCGCTCGCCCCGCGTCTTCCTCTCGGCCGCCCTCGCGGCATCGGTTCATGTTTGTAGCTGCCGGTGTCGTGACGCCCTGATGGGCGAGGGGCCGGCGTGCGATGGACTTCCTGTGACCAGCAGGGGGCGCAGGGCGTGCGGACGCTTCCTTCTCGGCGAGCGTTCACGCCTCAAGTTTAGGGTGATTGACTCACGTTATCTACCGATGGACACCATCTCTCTAGCGCCACCGATGCATCCATGCATGACCTTCTGTTGCAATGGTTGGAGGGGGTTAAAAGGGGGGGTAGCGAGGGGGCAGGGGGGTAGCGAGGGGGCGGGGGGGTGTCGCTGCGCTGTTCGTCTTCTTCTTTGAAACTTTGTACGAGCGTAGTTCGTAAAAAAAAAACGACCAGAAAATGTCCTTAAAAAAGTGCGTAAACGGGGGCCGGGAGCTGATTGGCTCCTTCACGTGGGGAAGGGCGGAGTCATCTAATGATTGACAGGCGGGCGGGTGTGGATCACTTTCAATTCTAGTTTGTTTTTCCCTTGAATGACGGACATTGATTTGATATTAATTCATCAGTTCGATCAGACGTCACTTTAGTTCATGAACACATTCATTTTTATTCTTTAGTTTTAAGACTTGATGAACTGTTGTGTTACATCCACCGTTGTGTTGCCTTGTGTGTGACTGTGTGTGTGGATATGTGTGCAAGTCTTAGTGTGTGTGTTTGTGTGAGTGACAACATCTCAAGTCTCTTGGGTGTTGAGGAAGATGTTTTTGTGGATAAACCATACACACAGTCCTACACACAGTCCTACACAGTCCTACACACAGTCCTACACAGTCCTACACACAGTCCTACACACAGTCCTACACAGTCCTACACACAGTCCTACACACAGTCCTACACAGTCCTACACACAGTCCTACACACAGTCCTACACAGTCCTACACACAGTCCTACACACAGTCCTACACAGTCCTACACACAGTCTTACACACAGTCCAACACTCAGTCCTACACACAGTCCTACACACAGTCATACACACAGTCATACACAAAGTCCTACACACAGTCATACACACAGTCCTACACACAGTCCTACACACAGTCCTACACACAGTCATACACACAGTCCTACACACAGTCCTACACACAGTCCTACACACAGTCATACACACAGTCATACACACAGTCATACACACAGTCATACACACAGTCCTACACACAGTCCTACACACAGTCATACACACAGTCATACACACAGTCATACACACAGTCCTACACACAGTCATACACAAAGTCCTACACACAGTCATACACACAGTCCTACACACAGTCCTACACACAGTCCTACACACAGTCATACACACAGTCCTACACACAGTCCTACACACAGTCATACACACAGTCCTACACACAATCCTACACACAATCCTACACACAGTCCTACACACAGTCCTACACACAGTCATACACACAGTCCTACACACAGTCCTACACACAGTCCTACACACAGTCCTACACACAGTCCTACACACAGTCATACACACAGTCATACACACAGTCCTACACACATGTACACACCCACAAACACACTCGACATCTTGACATGAATTGAGTTCCAGCTACTGAAGTTCTTGCATCAACAACACGAGTCACACACACACACACACACACACACACACACACACACACACACACCAGTTGATTGACAGCCTTGATGTTGATCCACTTCTTCGATGGTTTTACACACTTCTATGTTTAAAAACCATGTTTTTCCATCAAAACAAACGTTTGTTTCACGACAACCTTGAGTCGTTCGAACCTGCTCGCCCGTCTCCCAGATCACCACGACGACCATCACCCACCCCCCCCCCCCCCGCCCTCTATAATTCTTTTGAAAAAGTTTTGCCTGTTTCCTGCATTAGACGCGTCCCCGGCTAGCTGGGACGCCTCCGGCTTCTATTCCGATGATTCCAGGATGAGCGCGTCTGTGGCTGCGTCGCTAGTTAGAGACGCATGTTCACACTTCTGCTGTATAAACTTCTACGTCTGTCTTTGGTTGGACTCACACCTACTTCCAGGTCTACAAGGAAAAGCACAGCTCTCTCTCTCACACACACACACACACACACACACAAACACACACACGATATATATGTAGATTTGGAAATTTGTTATCATTTATTCGCTCCATCTCAAGAAAACTCTCTTGGTTTCTAGTTTTGAAAACTGTGTCTGACGATGATGATGATGATGATGATGATGATGATGATGATGATGACTCTTCATCTCTTTTTTACCTCCTCTGTTCACTTCTCTACCCAGTGAATGCTTTTCTTTCCGTGCAGCTTTCCTCCTCTCTAGTGAATGGTTGTGACTTCGTGTGGGACGTTCGTGCTGGAAAAAAAAAAACCAATCGAATGTAGTGTTTACATTAAAGCCAGTTTTCATGACAACAAACATGGCGTCCGTGTCGTGTGTCGCGAGGGTCGTCGTGACGACGAAACGACGAGTGGATTCACGAGTCGACTCAAGTCGATCCGTGAGTCATGGATCCACTGACTCATTCTTACGAGTCTAGACATGCAGTTTTGTTATTTGTACACCAGGTGGCGCACTAGACATGCCGTTTTGTTATTTGTACACCAGGTGGCGCACTAGACATACAGTTTTGTTATTTGTACACCAGGTGGCGCACTAGACATACAGTTTTGTTATTTGTACACCAGGTGGCGCACTAGACATGCAGTTTTGTTATTTGTACACCAGGTGATCCCTCCTCTTCTTCCTCCTCTTCCTCTTCTTCTTCTTCCTCTTCTTCCTATTCTTCTTCCTCCTCTTCTTCTTCCTCTTCTTCTTCTTCCTCCTCTTCTTCCTCCTCTTCCTCCTCTTCTTCTTCCTCTTCTTCCTCCTCTTCTTCTTCCTCTTCTTCTTTCTCCTCTTCTTCATCTTCTTCTTCCTATTCTTCTTCATCATCTTCTTCCTCTTCCTTTTCTTCCTAATCCTCCTCCTCTTCTTCCTCTTCCTCCTCCTCCACCTGTTCTTCTTCCTCTTCCTCCACCTCCTCTTCTTCCTCTTCCTCATCCTCCTCTTCTTCTTCCTCTTCATCCTCTTCTTCTTCCTATTCTTCTTCCTCCTCCTCCACCTCCTCTTCTTCCTCTTCCTCCACCTCCTCTTCTTCCTCTTCCTCCACCTCCTCTTCTTCTTCCTCTTCTTCTTCTTGTTCCTCTTCTTCCTCTTCTTCTTCCTCTTCTTCCTCTTCCTAATCTTCTTCTTCTTCCTCCACCTCCTCTTCTTCTTCCTATTCATCCTCTTCTTCTTGCTCTTCTTCTTACTCCTCATCCTTCTCTTCTTCCTCTTCTTCTTCTTCCTCATCCTCCTCTTCTTCTTCTTCCTCATCCTCCTCTTCTTCTTCCTCTTCATCCTCTTCTTCTTCCTATTCTTCTTCCTCCTCCTCCACCTCCTCTTCTTCCTCTTCCTCCACCTCCTCTTCTTCCTCTTCCTCCACCTCCTCTTCTTCTTCCTATTCTTCTTCTTGTTCCTCTTCTTCCTTTTCTTCTTCCTCTTCTTCCTCTTCCTAATCTTCTTCTTCTTCCTCCACCTCCTCTTCTTCTTCCTATTCATCCTCTTCTTCTTGCTCTTCTTCTTACTCCTCATCCTTCTATTCTTCCTCTTCTTCTTCTTCCTCATCCTCCTCTTCTTCTTCCTCTTCATCCTCTTCTTCCTATTCTTCTTCCTCATCCTCCTTCTCCTCCTTCTCCTCCTCGCTCTGCACCACAGACCAGGTGAACCATCTAGTGGCGGAGCGGCGTCACTGCAGCGCCACGCCCTGACAGCAGACTCTCCGTGATCACGACTTCCTCTCTTCTCCTCCCTCCTGCCTTCCGTCGTTAACTCTCTCCTCTCCTCTCTACACCGGAGGAGGAATGAAGAGAAAGTCCCCACGACGTCAGAAACGACCGGACCTACACACACACACACACGCACACGCACACACGCACACACACGCACGCCGGGATATTAATAGTCCTCCAGCAGCAGGCTGTTGCTAGGATACCAGCCGGATCGGAGTCCTCAGACACACACTTTGTTTACAGAGACGTTGTTGGAGACAAAGATCCTTTTGACGTCGATGATTGACAGATGCTGACAGAAGCTGACAGTGATCACTATCATGTCTTTCATCTTTTATACTTATAGTTATTTTATCTGCTATTTTCCCGCGCTCTGAAATATTTGAAGATTATTGTTTCCAGATTAAATTAAACCACTATTTTTTTCATTATTTTGTATTTCATCAACGCATGTTCCGAGAATTGTGATACCTTGAGGACTTTAGTTATTATTATTATTATTATTATGTAACTAGTTCGGGGAATAATCATTTTATCAGCTGATCTTTTATTTTCTATATTTAAAGGCTCTACACGCAGTTTTAAAAAAAAGTTTTTCTCCCTCTAGCGTTGTAACAGTAGTACTGCAATATTGTAAATACTTTCGCCATCGTTTGTTTACAAAAGCAGATAAAATTCTTGTTCTGTCAGTTTGTAATGTATTATTTATTGAGTTTCTCATATCGAATCAAATGTGTCTGTGACGTAGTTGTCATGTGACCTCGTTATATTAAGTTTAACTGGGTCAGAAATGTTGTTTACATTCATGTATTTCACGAATTTAGTTGTTTTTCTACGTTTTGTTTAATTTTTTTTTAACTATTTGTGTCTCAATAAATGGGTTTATTTTCGTGTTTTATTAGATTCTCAGACTCGCCCTCACAGTTGTCACTACGTTGTTGAGAAAGAGTCTGTAAACGTTTCTTATTAATGTTAAAAATCATGTTTTCATAAATGTTTGTTTGTATTTCTGTCTCGTATTTTTTGTTTGTTTGTTTTTGTCATGTTCAGTTGTTCAGGGACGAGTGTGTGCCGTTGAGCAAGGCTTCACTTGGTTTATCGTTATATAAATAAAAAGAAAATAATGGTTCGTGATGTAACACAATAACAACACAATAACTACACGAAGGTTCGTGACTAACTCATGACTCCAGCCCGTGTGACGCTCCTTTGAACCACACGGGGGCGCTGATGTTAAGGTGATCTACTCCAGACAGGTGTCCGATTAGAGGAAGAGGAAACAAGATCTTCTCATCATTGATCAACCAGAAGATGTTTTATTGTTTAAATCCACGCACGTTTACATTTCTGTCACATACGTGACGTCACGAGAGAAGGACCAGTGCTCGTCCGCGGGACATGATGCGCGTTCTCGCCGCTAGAGGGAACCAAAGACAAGATAATTCGTCCTTGAGTGACGATAAGAAAACACGACGATGACTGAAGAATTATTTTCAGTCAAAACAACTTTTGTCAAACTGCAGCTTCTGACTCTGATGGGATCATCTGCTGTTGACGTGTGTGTTTGCTTCTCCTGGAGACTGATGGAGTACCTAGAGGAGAGCTTTGAGTCACAGAGCTGCTTTAGAAACAAACACACAGAGGGGCTCAGAGACAGACGGGACGGTGGGACAGACTGGTATAGTTACAAGCTGACAGAGACAAACACACACAGAGACAAACACACACACAGACAAACACACACAGAGACAAACACACACAGAGACAAACACACACACAGACAAACACACACAGAGACAAACACACACAGAGACAAACACAAACAGAGACTGAAAGACACAAAGAAAGACAGGCAGAGAGACAGACAGATGGGCAGAGAGACAGACAGAGAGACAGATGCACACAGAGACAGACGGACGGACAGACAGACGGACAGAAAGACAGTTGGACACAGAAACAGACAGACGGGTAGATAGACAGACAGATGGGCAGAGAGACAGACAGACGGACACAGAGACAGACAGACGGGCAGAGAGACAGATGGACATAGAGACAGACAGACGGACACAGAGACAGACAGATGGGCAGAGAGACAGACAGACGGACACAGAGACAGACAGACGGGCAGAGAGACAGACAGATGGACATAGAGACAGACAGATGGACACAGAGACAAACAGACAGGCAGAGAGACAGAAAGACGGACAGAGAGACAGACAGATGGACATAGAGACAGACAGATGGACACAGAGACAGACAGACGTGCAGAGAGACAGACAGACGAGCAGAGAGACAGACAGATAGACAGACAGACGTGCAGAGAGACAGGCAGACGAGCAGAGAGACAGACAGACGAGCAGAGAGACAGACAGACAGACAGATGAGCAGAGAGACAGACAGACAGACAGACGTGCAGACAGACAGATGGGCACAGAGACAGAGACAGACGGGCAGAGAGACAGACAGACAGACAGACAGACGGGCAGTGAGACAGACAGATGGGCACAGAGACAGAGACAGACGGGCAGAGAGACAGACAGACAGACAGACAGACGGGCACAGAGACAGAGACAGGCGTCTGAGTGAGCGTAACAGATACTATAATACTTGACAGAGTGTTTCCAAAATTGACTCAGTCTCGGGATCCCGTCGTCTGACGAGAATAAACACACATCAAGGCGTCTCCCTGCCTCTGATGTAACCCCGCCGGGTCACCACGACCCGTCACAGTCCAGACCCGGGATTCTAAAACGGGGGCCGGAGCGTGAGTGAGTCGAGGGTCTTTTATTTCAGGTGATGTCAGACTCGTCTGGACACGCCGACCCCAGGGTTGTGAACATGTTGTTGTTGTTGTTAGCACGGTCGTGCTAATGGCTACGGTGACGAAACAGATCATGTTGTCATGGTTACGGCGCCAGAGTTCTGTCGGGTTGTTCTGAACCAGAATTCAGCAGATTCTTGGTGAGATGTTCTGGGAACACTTTGTTCAATATTTAACAATCTGAGCCGCAGATCTTGACGCTAAAGTAGGTTATAGAGCCGAGCTGATGCCTTTATGCATGATTGATCACCTTAACACTGCTGTGTGTGTGTCACCTGGATGTCAACACACACACACACACACACACACACACACACACACACACACACACACACACACACACACTCCTGAGTCGACATCATTATCTTCAGTGTGAAATATTTATCAGCAGCAGCTTCAGAAGTTTCTCGACACAAAAACATCTCCTGGAACATCATCCTTCGATTTAGTCAAGTTTATTTTTCTGTTTTACTTTATTGGTGTAAACTTCTATACTCTTCTTTTTCATTTGTGTTCTTTGTTTTTGCCATTTTTAACCTTGCTTTCTCGTGTTTTGTGTTCTTCACGACGTAACTTCACCTGGACGAGCCACCAAGAGAGTACTTGAGTGTCATGTGACCTCCAAAGATACCAGAAATAATTATAATTATAATAATAAGTTTAATCCTTTTAATAATTAAAAATAATAATACTAGAGACTGTCAGAACAAGAGACTTTATCAGGTTTTGAAAATCAAATAAACCTCCTGGATCAGGAAATGGGGCAACAGAGATTTTTATTAGTGTTGTAGTTACAGTTTGCTGACACCGGGGGAGCCAGAAACAACCATTTTTATTTTACGTATTGTTGCTTTAAGCACTAATCAAGTCATTTGTTGTGTGTTAAGTCCATTATGGATGGATGGATGGATGGATGGATGGATGGATGGATGGATGGATGGATGGATGGATGGATGGATGGATGGATGGATGGGTGGGTGGGTGGGTGGGTGGGTGGATGGATGGATGGATGGATGGATGGATGGATGGATGGATGGATGGATGGATGGATGGATGGATGGATGGATGGATGGATGGATGGATGGATGGATGGATGGATGGATGGATGGATGGATGGATGGATGGATGGATGGATGGATGGATGGATGGATGGATGGATGGATGGATAGATAGATAGATAGATAGATAGATAGATAGATAGATAGATAGATAGATAGATAGATAGATAGATAGATAGATAGATAGATAGATAGATAGATAGATAGATAGATAGATAGATAGATAGAAGGTTTGTTATAATTGAATAATTTAATTTAATCATTTTTTTTCTTTTTTAAAACAATAATTTTAATTTGTATTTTCTTAAATCCAATATTAAAATATTGGTATAAAAGTGCCACCAGATAATATTTAGACATTAATTACTACTTAATCAACTGTCATTTTTTATTTTTATATTTACTTTAAAAGGCTAGAAATGAAAATATATATTTAATATTTCTGAAGTAACAGGATTAGTATATCAAGCTCTGTGTGTAAAGAAACATAATCATTTAGAAAATTATGACAGTGTTTTATTCAATTTTAATTAAAAACAAATTAAACATTTCAATATACAAAGTATTGAATTAAATAATTCAGAAAATAATGCTTTAAAAAACATTTGAGTGAAGTTTCAAGAACATTCTCATGGCTCTGATGTTTCTTCATATCTTCATCTCAAGTCTATCTTCTGCTGGAACCTCCTGAGAAGCTTCTGAGTGTTGATGACGTCCATGAAGATCTCGTGAAGTGATCACGTGATTAATTGATGACACTTTACTGCAGGAACCATCACCAGAGAAATCAATGACACGCCGTCATAAAGAACCTTTTCTCTGCATGTCCTGGCAGCAGATGCTCTGGCCCGAGGGCTCGTGGGCAGGAGATGAAACATTGAGCAGAAGAACCGCAGGAGTTCAGAGGTAATTTCACTCGGTTCTGACTGAAGTTTGCTCAACGCAGCGAGTTACCGAAGCACTTCCTGGTCCAAAAACAATAACAACTTTTGTGTGCAGCTTCTTTATGAACAACAACAACACCACAGCGCCACATACTGGCCTAGCATGTCAACTACTGTTATTACTACTTTACTATTTTGTTTTCCCTCCACTAGACCATTGAAACAACTCCTGTGTATGTGTGTGTGTGTGTGTGTGTATCTCTGTGTGTGTACATGTATCTATCTGTGTGTTTGTGTATGTGTACATGTATCTATCTGTGTGTGTGTGTGTATGTGTACATGTATCTATCTGTGTGTGTTTGTGTATGTGTACATGTATCTATCTATGTGTTTGTGTACATGTATCTCCACTAGAACCTTGAAACAACTCCTGTGTGCATCTTTATCTGTGTGTGTGTCTCTATCATAGTGTGTAGCTGTGTGTGTGTGTGTGTACATGTATCTATCTATGTGTTTGTGTACATGTATCTCTACTAGAACCTTGAAACAACTCCTGTGTGCATCTTTATCTGTGTGTGTGTCTCTATCATAGTGTGTAGCTGTGTGTGTGTGTGTGTACATGTCTCTATCTATGTGTGTGTGTACATGTATCTCCACTAGAACCTTGAAACAACTCCTGTGTGTGTCTTTATCTGTGTATGTGTCTCTATCATAGTGTGTAGCTGTGTGTGTGTATGTGTACATGTCTCTATCTATGTGTTTGTGTACATGTATCTCCACTAGAACCTTGAAACAACTCCTGTGTGCGTCTTTATCTGTGTGTGTGTCTCTATCATAGTGTGTAGCTGTGTGTGTGTGTATGTGTACATGTCTCTATCTATGTGTTTGTGTACATGTATCTCCACTAGAACCTTGAAACAACTCCTGTGTGCGTCTTCATCTGTGTGTGTGTCTCTATCTGTGTGTGCGTCTCTATCATAGTGTGTAGCTGTGTGTGTGTACATGTATCTACACTAGACGATTGAAACAAGTCCTGTGTGTGTGTATCCATCTATGTGTGTCTATGTGTGTTTATCAGAGTGTACGTCTGGGTCTATGTGTAACTTTGTTTAACTGTGTGTGTTTCTGTCTGTCTATCCCTGTGTGTGTGTCTATGTGTAACTTTGTTTATCCGTGTGTGTGTCTGTGTCAAATGTGTTTGTGTTCATCTGTGAGTCTTTCTGTCTATGTACTGTATGTGTGTGTGTGTGTCTATTTCTATGATTGTGTGTCGATGTGTATTTCTGTGTCTTTGTGTGTGTGTCTGTGACTGCAGGCGTGTGTTTGACTTTCTTCGTCACATCAGGATCCTATAAACGTTCCTGTGGTCGGGAGCTCGCACATGCGCAGTGGCCGCGTGGCACGTCTCGTAGTTGAATGAATGAGTGGGGGAGGGAGGGGTGAGGAGGGGTGAGGAGGGGTGAGGAGGGGGAGAAGTGGGGTGACGGTATTTGTGGGTAGCGCAGTCACGTGAGCGACACCGCGGAGCCAGGAAGTTTCTCTGGTGCGTTTACGGCCATGACGAGAAAAAAACACATAGTTTTATCAACTAAACACTTTCTTGACACTTCCTGCTCTTCCAGAACTTGATTGACAGATTTAATGACGTCATCACCAGACAATGACGTCCTTAAATGAACGTGACGCGTCATCTGGTGCCTTCACGAGCGCTGTCGAGTTGAATGATTGACTGATCGATGAAGTAAAAGATCGATACGATGATCTGATTATTTAAATAAATGACGTATTTTTTTTTAATAAACTTTAATTATTTTTATATGAATTATTACACGTAGATAAATATCTTGTCTATGTCGAATGTTTTTAACACGTAAAATAAAAGAATAAAGTTTTAATCAAAGTGTTTAAATTGTATTAAAAGTCGATCAAAGGCAGGAAATAGTTTTTTATTTGAAAGTAAAAAGTATTTAAAACTAAAGTCAGGAAGTCACGCATTGCGATGGTGCGTTCACGGGCGCAGCGGAGCGTAGGATATTCGAACGTCAAGTGGACCCGCTCACCAGAAATGGACAGAAGAAGTGAAAATTTAAAAAAAAAGATTGATATAAAAAAGATGGTGTATTATTATTAAATAAAACAAGTGTATTTTATTTTATATGAAGTTATTTCACGACACAAACTCGTCACTTCAACCACAGATTTAAGTTTATTTAGGAATAAATCGTTGCGTCAAACGCGGATTTGAACGGTTTGAATCGAACCTCAGAGGTTCTGAAAGCGTCGAATCTAAAGCGACACTTTTGTGGGTCAGAAATTCGGGTGAAAAGTCCCGGAATGTGAAGCGCGAGCGAGATTTACGGAGAAGACTTGAAAGTTGCAGGTATCAGAGAGAGAGAGGGTGCGCTCGAGCGAGAGAGGGAGGGAGCTGGAGAGGAAGAAGGGAGGAAAGGAGGGAGGAAAGGAGGGAGACACACGGAGAGGGAGGAGGTCAATCGAAGCTCGAGCTCCCGGGTCAGTCGAGTCAGAGACCCGCAGGATCTCACGAGCACGCGCGGGCGAACACGGAAGAGAGAGAGAGAAGAAGGAGAGGAAAGAGAAGAAGTTGGAGGACGAGCAGGAAGTAGAGGAGAAGAAAGAAGAGGAGGACGAGAAGAAAGAAGAGAAGAAAGAGGAGGAGGACGAGAAGAAAGAAGAGAAGAAGGAGGAGGAGGACGAGAAGA